>NW_011934316.1:0-10193 GCF_000733215.1 Auxenochlorella protothecoides
AGGCGGAGGGATGTGAGGGGGAAGGGGGTGGGATTCCATGCCTCAGCACCTGGGCGCGCGCGCTCCGCTCCACCGCCCCGGCCTCGCCTGATGCGGGAGTCGTTGGAGGTGATGAGGAGGTGCGAGGGGGAGCGGGGGAGGAAGGTGAGGCCCGTGATCTTCTTCCCGCGCGCGTGCTGGCCCCTCGTGTTCTTCACGTCTGTGGAGGATGGGTTGGGTGGAGGAGGGATGGGCCCTCGTGCGCAGCGGGCACCATGCACAGACGGCACCCCGAGGCATTGCGCCATGCGCTCCAGATCACAACACCTCGGCCGCTGCACCAGGCTCTGGGGCCGCGCCTCACGCCGCCGCCCCTCCCACCCACGCACCCAGCTGCGCCTCGTACTCCAGGCTGCTGTCCTGGATGGCGTAGAACCTGCGCGCGCAGGGCGTGGGCGCGGTACTGAGCGGCGCACGCCCAGCGCGACTCTGGGCCATGGAGACACCCTGCACGCCCACATCCCAGCCGCACTCCCCCCCCCCAACGCACCGAGGCCCCCATCCCCGCGCCCGCCGCACCACCAGCCCCCACCTCCTCCACCCCTGCCACCGTGCGGACCCCGGCGCCCACCTGCACTTGCCCTTCATGGTCCCCACCACCACTCGCAGCCCGCTGGGGGAGTAGGAGGCGGCGGTGACCATCTCGTGAACGTCCTGCCAGGACACCACCTTCTGGTCCGGGATGCTCCACAGCCGCAGCTGCATGCCCGAGGGGGAGGGGCATGTTTGCAGGGATCGTGCTCGGAGGAGCGCGAGGCTGCGCCGCCAGCCGCTGCTCACCATGTGCCTGGAGGACTGGCAAAACAGCCACAACCCCAGGTACCAGTCCACACCTTGCCGTCGATGGAGCCGGAGATGAAGGTCCGGTCGTCGGAGGGATGGAAGTCTATGGCCGTCACGAAATCGGAGTGCCTGCATGTCGGGGAAGTGTGATTGGGAAGGGATCGCAGCGGGAAAGGAGGCACACCCATCCCAGCCGGGGAAGGTATACCAAGTTCTCCCCTCATGCTGCAGGACCTGGGCTGTCCCTCCAGTGGTCGGAATCCCAGCCAACTTTCTCAGCCCCCTTGTCACCAAACCCCATCTCACGCCACGCACTTGAACACGCGGAGGCACTCGTCCATTGAGACATGCCAGAGGCGCACCGTCTTATCCATCGAGGCCGACAGCAGGAACTGTATGGTGGAGTTGTGGGGGGGACAACTTGTTGAAAAGGTGGGAGAGCACATGGAAAGGAAGAACAGCAGGATATCTGGGTACGAGCTGCGCCCTCCCCGGCTACTATATGTCCCTGCCACTGGCCTCCCCAGGCGTGAGCCCCCCCCCCCCCACCCACCTGGGTTTTAGACCAAGTCAGGTCCAGCACATCCTGCTTGTGCCCGGTGTACACCCGGTGCGGCGTGGGTGAGAGGAGGAGCGCCGGGGCCTGCGCCGCCCCGGCCCCCAGGCGGCTGACGGCAGGCGACCCCGTGCCACGCGCCTCGCCATCGGCCGCCGGCTGTGCGGCAGACAGCACCTGCCACACCCTCACCACAAAGTCCTGGCCAGCTGCGGGGCGAGTTGGAAAGCAAGGAGGGGGAGGGGTTGTTACCAGTGGAGATAACACTGGCTGGCAGGCCGACGATGGCGGCGCCCATAGCCAGACGGGCGGAGAAGGGCGCAGGGGCGGCGGCACTTGACACACCAGGGACCGGCTAGGCCTGCTCTCGAATTTCACTCCAGAGCTGCATAAACCTACTCACCCCGCACCGCCCATTCCTCCCTTCTGAAAACACAGCCTCCCTTCCCGCTCCCCTCTGCTTGCCCAGACACCACAGACGGACGCACACCCACCCACCCACCCACCCGTGGCCAGGTAGCGGCCGTTGCGCGAGAACTGCATGGACCAGATGACGCCGGCGTGCGCCTCCAGGTGCTGCATCAGGCGCACCTGCCCCGCCGCCCCCGCCCGCTTGCCGTGCGCGGCGCTGCGCACGGCGCTGCCGGGCAGGCCGTCGCCCTCGCGCTCCGGCGGCGGGTTGGAGCCGCTGCGGTGCAGCACGCTGTCCACCCCCGCCCGCAGCCAGGAGGCCAGCGACCGCGGCCGGGCAGCGGCTCCGCCGGCGGCGGCAGCGCCGGGCGCCGGCCCGGGCGCGGCCGAATCGGTGGCCGGCGCCGCGGCCTGGCCGGAGCGTCGGCCCAGGCCGGAGTAGCCCATGGCGCCCTCGAACTCGTCCAGGGTCAGCGCTCGCCCACTGAACAGGTCCCGCACCTGGCCGGCCGTGGCGTCTAGCGGGGACGGGGAGCCTGGGGACGCCCCATTGGGCCCCTGCCCGGCCTCCCCGCCCCGCTCCGCCCCGCTTTCCAGCACGTACACCGCCCCGGTATCGCGGTCCTTGATCCAGAAGCGCTGTGCGTTTTAGGGGGGGGGGCTAATCATGTGTGAGGGTGGTGATATTCTGTTGTCTGGAGCGCTTCGACCCAGGATGAAGATTCATGCGTGTCGAGGCCGGGACAGGGCCAGAGGGCTTCAGCCACGTGCAAGGAGTGGCCATGCGCAGGAGGAGGAAGGTGCCGCGAGGGAAACACGGTGTCCCCGGGCATGTACCCAGCCCGCCCATGCCCGCGGACCTTGTCCAGAGCGTACTCCGCGCCGGAGTCTAGGTCCCGGATCTTGAAGGCCGCCTCGGGGAGGGCGTAGATGCCGGTGCTGGGGGCTTCCCGCGGCGGGACGGAGAAGAGGCTGGCGCCCAGGGCCTCCGCCCCCGCCCCCGATGGACCCGCGCCGTCGGAGGAGACTGGGGAGGAGGCGGGCTTGGAGGTGGATCTGCGTGGCACAGGGCCGGCGGCTTCTGGAGCCAGTGGCTGTCGAGGTGGGGGCGTCGGGCGCTTCTTTCCTGTTCAGACCGAGGAAGAGCCGGGTGGAAGGGTCGAGCGCGGTTACATGCCAAGGACGAGTCAAGTTTGAAGGTGGGCGCCTGGGTGTGTGCCCCACACCGCACATTTTGGCGCCTTGCAGAGCTGCATCCCCCCAGTCCCACCCCCGCCCTCCCTCCTCGCGCACCCGTGGAGTCGGGACTGACCAGGGCGGACCCGGTGGAGCCATACTCTGTGGTGCCATCGCTGCAGGACCCGGGGCTGGTCCCGACCTGCAGACGACTGAGCATCGACATGCTGCTCCCACTCAGAGTTCCTTATCGTGCATGGGCTGGCAAGCACGGCATCAGCTCGGCCTGGAGCTGCACGTGAAGGGGAGCCAGGGGCCGAGACGGTTTGCCTCTTCTTACTCGATCGCAGACTTTGAGCGTTGAACAATCACCAAGAAGAATAATTGTTCGGATGTAGACACGTAAAGTTTGACAATGTCGAGGTGTGGAGCGGGAGGGGTGCACCGCGTCGGAGCGATCTCACGGACAATGTGCTGGGCGTGCTAAGGCGACAGACACGGCAACCGATGAGCTCAGCCAGTCAAACTTCACCTTGGTATGAGCATAACGTGCGTTTATTACATCCGAATTATTCGACAGAGACGGAAGAGGTCCTGCAAGTGTTCATACTGGATACTCAATGCGGTCAGAGGCCGCCAAGGCCTCTTATGATGGGCAAGGGGGTCAGGTGCACGCCACAGTGAGCTAGGCAGTACCTGACTTCAGCACACCTGGACGCACACACGCGAGCAGGAGTACATCGGGTACGGGGGATTGCAGTGAAGAAGGGCGATGTGCCCGAATGGTCAGTCAGGCGCAAAAGGGTCGGCCTGGGACGGTTGTGTAATCAGCCTGTGCAAATGTGGGAAGACCACATGTCAGAGCTTACTCTCGTCGTCAAGATCTTTCTTGGGTGTTGTCAGGCGGTGCTGGACAGTTTATTGAGGGGGCTGCCGCTCGTGTCGGTCTCAGCTTCCTCCAGAGGGCCCCGCGGGGTCCGCGCCGGGGGGCTGCTGAGGCTGCGCCAGGGTCCGGGGCCGGCGGGGAACATGGCCAGAGAACGGCGGCGGCGGGGGAATGTGCCTGCGCTGGCTCAGGCTCGAACGCAGGCCCTCTGATGGAGAAGGTGCTGTCGGAGGTGCCGCGCGAGGTCGCAAGGACGCCGGGCCGGTCTGGGTCTGGTGGCTGCTGAGCGCTCACCAGTGAAGGGGGATGGGAGGGTTGAGGGCCACCGCCGTGCCAGTTGCCAAGGGTGACAGGGGACGCGCTGGCTCCACGGCGATCAATGCAGATAAAATTTTGCCATAGTGAATGCAGGTGCTGCGCATGTGCACCTCCGCCACCACCCACCTGGTGCCAGCACCGCCTTCACCGCCAGGCGCGCCGCCCATCTGCGGCAGCGCCGCGACCTGCGAGGGCGGGAATGGGGCAATGCTCGGTCAGTCTGGGCGCTGTCTTGGCATAGAGGCACATGAGAGGCTATGTAGGGCGCAGGCAGGCGGGCTGCGGGCAGCCTGGCACCACCTCCCGCCGGCAGGCCCAGCCCTGCCCCCTGCAGCCGAAAGCACATGGGCGACCCTGCTCTTCGACCCTGCTCGCCCCCCCCCCCCACAGCTCTCAGGCCATTCCCCCCTGCTCCCCCCCGCTCACCACGGCAGCTAGGGCGTCGGTCAGCTCGCGCGACTGCCGCGTCGAGGCGTGGCTGCCCTGCTGCAGCAGCGCTGTGAGGAGCCCAGTCAGCACAGCATGCACGTCGGGCTGCACCTCCACGCCCGAGCCCAGGTGCCGCCCCAGCTCCTGCAGCGCGCGCTGCAGCAGGGCGGGCCCCGCCCCGGGCCCCCCCGCCTGGCCTGCGGCGGCGGCGCCGGGCGGCGGCCGGGCCCCTGCAGAGGGCAGCTGCAGCCGTGTGTGCTCCGACAGGTAGGGCCGCAGCGCGCCCGGGGCCATGCCCGGGGCCCTGGTGCTGGGCGTGGAAAGCGAGGAGCGGGGTGCGGGGGCGGGGCGGGGGGGGCTGGGCCCTCCCCGGCGGGGGCGCCCACCGGCAGCCGGGCGGGGAGGCGCCGCCGCTCTGAGAGCATGGCATTCACCGCGCTGTGCAGAGCAGACAGGTCGGGCGCGGTGATGCTTGAGACGGTTGACAGCTTCTGCTGAAGGGCGGCCAGCGTGGAGTGAGCGAGGCGCAGCGCGTTGTCGTAGGTTATGGAGGGAGGGGGCGCCTGATCCTGGAAGGGTTGGGGGGGAGGGGGGGGTCGCGATGGGGAGGGAGTGGTGTTGAATAATTGTACACAAGAGGATTCAACTTATCAATGCGGATGCCACCTGCATTGCCCCCAGGGCCCGTTCCTAATTGTTCACTTTCTACACATACCAACAACATGAAGATAGGGTTCTGCACCACAAACCTTAAGGCCATGGAGCAGGCTTACCCCTCCCATGCCCTGCTCTGATTGCGCCCTGACCAACTCACCCCTGCAGGTCTGGGACCTGGGGATCCATGTGCACGGCCGGGAGGCTCTGGATGACCCATCTCTGGGTCTCCTGCTTCCGTCTGCGCTTGCCGAGCTGCAGCCTCGGCGAGGGAGGGCTGGCCGGCTGGCCCACCAGCAGCACGAGTTGGACGGAATCCGGCGGGAGGGGGTGGGTCCCCATTTCGCCGCGTTCCAGGCACATTAGAGCCGGACGGGGGTGAACTGCTGTGCGCATGGGATTGGGAGGATAATTCTGACCATGAAGGTGGCCGACGTATCAGGGCCAGGGGCCACATCCAGTTTCCCCCCGTACAGTCCACCCTCGGAGGGTTGTGGGTTCGGTCGAGGCCCATCACCAATGGAAACCCATCACGGCACCGCGCGCACCTGGCCATCCGATCAGTAAATTCTAGTGGGTTTTGTGGAGTATTTCTGGCCTGCTGACGAGGCGCTTCACCGCCGTTGCCCCACACTCACGTCAACGCCCCTTAGTATGAGGAACGAGTCTCCACGGCTGTCAGGCCGCTGCGCTGATATTGGAGCTCATGGAGCACCTCATAATGTCCCATTGGAGGTGAGGATGCCCTACCGCAAATGTGTCAGGCATTCTAGGTGTACGACACGAAAGAAGGAAGGCTCCCAACTCGCCGTTCGCGAAGGCCACGTGACCGCAGTATGGCGTTACGGCTACTGCCTAGCTCGCTCTTGAGTATGGCTCCACAAGATACGTCACGTCATCGAGGCTCGTGGAAGGTTTTATAATGGCTGAAGGAGTGGACGGCCTCTTACAGAACCTGCATTCAGAGGCTCATTAGCAGCAGCATTGACGGGGTTGGAGCGCCCCCCTCGACCGCGCTGACGACCCTGGGTGAGGATATACGAGGCGATCGGGTCGGACGGGCGCAACCATACCATTGTACAAGTGAATGCGCTCCCAACTGTCACCCTCTCAATCGATCCCCGAAACAAATGTCCTCCCCGCTCACCCTGTCGCCTCGTCCGAAGCCTCCCCGCCTTACATCCCCGGTCTTCCCGAAGGTCTCAAAGTCTGTCTTGCGCTGCGCCATTGCACGCGCCCTGCCATCCGGCCGCACGCCTGAAAAGTGACAAAAATGATCATGTCTCAATGTCAAACCTTTAGAAGGACTTTGAAATCATCGAACAGGCTCCGTACTGCTCGTGCAGAAGCACCCCCCCCGTACCTGCCATTACCCCGAAGACGAGATCAATAACATTCCCAGCCCATGCGGGGGGCGCAGCATGACTGTACGGGCAGGAACTGCGCATCCGCCATCCACCCCCCCTGAGCAGGGCCCCCCCCCCCCGACCTGACAGTAAACGCCATGTACACACCGTGGGGGCCTCGGCTCAGGGCGTCACAGGACAGCTCGTCAAAAAAGTCGTCCTTTTGGTAGACCTTCTCCTTGGGCAGGGCATCAACGACCCCCTCATCGATCTTCTCCTTGGAGAACTTGGCGAGGCCGCCCTCAAAGTCAAAGTCCTCCTGCGCATGCATGGGTGGGGAGGTTGTGGGCAAGCGGTGTATGGGAGCATGAGCCCATGCGGTGCCAAGGGGTCTGAGGGGGTGGCTCCTCACATATGGAGCACAGCCCGTCCAAGGAAGCCCCACTCCCGGATGCCATCCCCGTGCGCTGCCTCCCAGCCCCCACCGGTGCTCCGGCTTGCCACGTGAACACACCCGTTCCAAAAACCCTGCCGACCACAAGCAAGGCATCAGACACGACCCCAACCCTGCGACACGCACGCTTGGTATGGGGACTGTCACGGGGGCACGGCCCCCCCGGCCCACGGGCCGGCCTCGCCCCGTTCTCTCCCGCGCCCCGACCCTGGCCGCCGCCGCCGCGGCCGCCGCCGCGCTGTTGGTGCGGGCCCCCGGGAGGGCCCCGCCCACCGCGGCCGACGTTGCTGCCGCGTGTGGGCGCCCCACGGCCGCGAGGGGGGCCCCGCCCGCCCGGCCCCCGTCCCCCCGCCGCCGCATTCGCGTAGGAGATTGGCCGCTGGTCCGCGTCGCCCCGCGTGGCCTGTGCGGGGCCGGCTGACGGGACGATCTCGATGACGGGGGCGGCGGCGGGCGCGAGCCGCCCGGCGCTCAGCACCTGCGGCCTCGCCGGGGCGGGCGCGGGCGCGGGCGCGGCCGCGGCCGCGGCCGCGGGGCCAGACTGGGCCGTGGACTGGCCCCAGGGCGAGGAACCAAAGGCCGACGCGGAGGCGGGGGCCTCCGGCACGGAGTAGCTGGAGGCGGTCGACGTGCCCCAGGCGCTGGGCACGCTGGGCGCGGGCGGGCCCGGGGCCCCGCGGCCGCGGGGCCAGACTGGGCCGTGGACTGGCCCCAGGGCGAGGAACCAAAGGCCGACGCGGAGGCGGGGGCCTCCGGCACGGAGTAGCTGGAGGCGGTCGACGTGCCCCAGGCGCTGGGCACGCTGGGCGCGGGCGGGCCCGGAGCCACGCTGCTGGAGGTGAGGATGGCGCGGTCCATCGGCGGCGTGGGCGCGGGCTCGGGGGGCGGCGGCTGGACCACCGTCAGCTCCTTGATCTCCGATCCTGTGGGGGTTGCGCGATATGGTTGGCCGGTCAGACACCCTGCGCATGCAAGCAGATCGACCACGAGGGTGTGAATGAGGGAACTGGGGCCTGCGATGCAGAGATCGCAGGGACAACGGTGCCTGCGAGAAGCAAGCCGCCAGCTGTGTACAGAACAGACCCGTGGCTGCCTTGGTTTCACCCCCACCTTAGGTCCCTAAATGCACCCGCCGTACCGTTGAACACTACATACGCATACACTTCGTCGGTGCCCTCCACCTGAGGTCCCGGGTCTCGGCGGCCTTCCGAGCCATAACAGCGGACTGCAAGCCGGGTATGGGGAGTGCGCAACCATGCTGAATGCCGTGCACCAGGTACGCACCTCCACCAGGCACACACCATGCGGAAACAAGTCCTCCGAGAAGCGGAGCCATGCCAACACGCAGCCTGGCTGCCCGTCCTCACCGTTCACGAGTGTGATGCGGGAGTTGGCCATGTCCACATGGTTCAGGACTCCCTGATACCGGACATCGCCCGAGCTCACGAGGCTCATGACGCTTCCCACCTGGGAGGGGCATGGTGTGAATGCAATCCCTAGGAGCACGGTCGTGTGGGTGCGCCAGCATGGCCACTTCCGGTCGGCCCAGCACGGAGAGAGCACACCCAGGCCCGATGCTGGGTGCACAGCACACCGCCGTCCATCCAATGAGAGTGTTGGAATGGGAATGCCCTTCCACGGCATGCGATCCTTGCACTCGGCCACTCCATCACTGCTCCGCTTGGGCCACTCACATAGGGAAGTCCATCCGCCTCCGACATCTCAAGCTCCTCTGTACCTCCTGTTGCGTCTCCTCGTTTGGGTGGTGCAAGGAGGGAGGCTCTAACCTCCAGGCATGACATGTACAGGTCTAGGGAAGACCGGATCGGTAGTTCCGTACATTTGAACGGTACCGGCCAGAGGAAGGAGCCTGCCTGAGCCAAGCTTCACATGCCCATGTACGCGCAGGGTGGTAAGAATTTCACATTTCGCATTTCACAAGCGGTGCATGTGCACTCCCAGCTGCCGCGTGATTGCCTTCATGATCCATTGAGTCTCCTCAGCCCGGGTGGCTCAGCACGCCCACAGGCTGGCGTTTATTGCAAGCCGACTTCCCTCGGCAGCAGGCTGCCAGCCACACTACGCCACGTCTGCACCAGGCACAGTGTTCCACTGCTGCATGCTGTGAGTCACATAGCCGCCGTGGCATGCAGGCACCGCTCCTCCAGCTCCTGCATGCTTCCGACGGCCATGGCCTCAAAGCGGTGCTGGAAGCGCTGCGGCATGCCCGCATGCGGCAGGCCCTGCCCCTTGAACTCCCGCCAGTCGAAGGGTGGGAGGTCGTGGCCCTCTGTGGGGCCGTTGACAGCAAAAGCCACCATCTGCGGGACGGAGGCAAGGGGTGGATGGTGACTCTGGCGGGGTGTGGGGTGAGGCAGCGCCCACCACCCTGAACACCCACACTTTGAGGCGATGGCCAATCTCCCAGGCAAGACGTCATGACGATTCATATCCATAAGAAGTCCAGTTGAAGGGGCGTCGCCGTCTCTCAGCGGCCCCGCCACCCCCCCCTGGGCATGACCCTGCAGGGCCAACCCCCCGCGTCACCCGCCAACCCACCTTGCGCGCATGCGATGCAGAGGTGACCTTGGTGTCATAGCAGCCGCGCGACAGGGGACCATCCGGGATCAAGTCGCCCCGCCCGCACACCGCGCACAGCGGGTGGCCCTCCGACAGCTGCGTCGGGGGGGGCGACACGTAAGGCGGATGATCCAGGCAGGCGGCGCTGGCTGGTGCGGCCTCTCGGATCAGATGCCGCCCGCGGACCCGCAGGCCCCCGAGCAGGCAGGCGCGCCGCATGGATCCCCACTCGCCACCGTACAAACGCCATGCCCCGGCCCCCGCCACCACCTCCTGCTGCTGCACAGACCAAGCACCAGCCGCCATCACAGCCGACCCCAGCTCACCGGGTCGTGCTGCCAGTTGTTGGAGCGCATCAGCCCGGCCATGCTGCGCACGCTGTGCACGTTGGCCTGGTCGCGCCTGAAGATCTTGGCCCGTGGACTGGTCTCGTAGGACAGCCAGTGCGTGACCTGTTGGGAGGTCGGGGGGGGGGGCATTGGGGAGGATCTGACGGGATGGCGTCACCCGTCGGCCCGCCCTGCGGGGGCTGGGGCTGCAGTGGCAACAGGTTGCTACGGG
>NW_011934316.1:11463-43362 GCF_000733215.1 Auxenochlorella protothecoides
TCGACTCACTCTGGGGAAGAAGGGCACCTTGTAGGAGGCCCAGTGCCCGCCCGCCAGGATGTCGGTCTCGTCCGCGCTTTCCACCAGGCCAGGGATCTGCTCCACCACCACCAGCAGGCCAGGCATGAGGACCTGGCCGGCCTTGAACCTGGCCAGGTCCACCACCATGTACTGGTTGTTGTAGGTGCCGCTGTTGTGGCGGGCCAGGTGGGCGGCCCACTCCTGGAGGGTGGGAGGCTTGGAGAGCGTGGGCGGGCCGCATGAGAGAGGGCAGGAGAGAACATAGGACAGCAACGTCGGGGAGGGTAGCCCCGCGCCGCACCTCGCCGCTGCTCGCCAGCCAGTTGGCGGCGCGGATGCGCTGCCAGCTCAGCACGGTGCTCGGGCTCAAGAGCTCGAAAAGCTCGTCGTTGAAGATCTTGTTCGTGGTCTGAGGGAGGGCGGGAAACCCGGGTGGAGGGGAACCTGGTGACGGCTGGAAGCAGGCGAGCATCTTGCAAAGTGGTGTCCTATGTCTCCGACCTTCCCACTCTTCACAAGGATGGCAGCTATCACTCCTCGCCATGGGAAACCGAGAAACCTGCCAGTACGCTGTGCCAGGCAAACCGCACCTTGCCACTGCCCCGCCAAGCCACCCCACTCCCCAGAAAATCCCATCTTCCCACCTGCAGCATCACCAGCCCTGAGCTGAGGAGGTAAAAGTCGTCGTCCGAGAACAGCTCCCCAGGGTAGCTGGAGAAGGACATCCGATCGGCAGCAGGGCGGAGCTCGGTCAGGTTGAAGTTGTAGTGCTTGTAGATGCGCAGCATTGCACTATGCGCGGATGGGGGGGCGGCGGGAGGTGGGTCAGGTGGCACATGGGTGCACAGAGGGGACCTGGCTGCATCGGGGTAGGACACACGATGTCTCTGGCGCACACCCTGGCAGGCCAGTCCGCAAGCCTGCCCATTCCAGCCCATTGCCTACGTATATGTGTCCCACGTGGAGTGCCCAAAGTAGATTTCGGAGAGGTCTGGCGCCAGCTTGATCAGGGCCGAGCACTTTCCCGTCGTGGCCAGCTGCACCACAACAGGCAGAGAGGGTGATGGTTGGGGTGAGGACATGGCTGGCACAATGCCGGCAAATTTGCTGCCACCACGACGCCTCCAGGCAGGCCTGGCATGCATCTCATGATGATATGACTGCCTGCTCCATATCTTTTTCAGACTCACGTCCTCAGGACCCGGTGCCACACAAGAAGACACAACTCTGAGCCTGCAACTCAAACCTGGTTGAATAGTCGCTCGGCTGCAGCCTGTGATGCAGGCTTGGACGCACGCACAGAGTCACGCCTGTGTCGCCTTCCCATGCCCTTTTGCCCTGCCTCGTCCTCATGTGGGTCGGAGCTGGCGCCCTCAGACCAGGAAGGCCGCTGGCTGGGGTCCATCCAGTCGATGATATCGTACAAGTCAGCTGTGTCGAGGAGAATGGGAGGTAGACCATGGCGTACTTTCTGGGATGGTAAACCCTAACATGTGCGCTGCAGCTGGCCGATAGCAGCTGGAGCGGGCTTCATGCACCGTGTGCATGGCAGGCTACGCATGCATTGCCATCCTCCCGCCACAGTCCCGGGGCTCACCATTCGATTCGAGGAACAGGAAGTCCCAGTCAGACATGGGGCCATACTTTCCAGGGCCCGGGCCACCGTTTGCAGCCCAGTACCCGTGCTTGAGTCCATCAAACTGTCTCACAGCCAGGCAGGTGGCTGACCAGAACCTGGCTTCGGCAGTGTCGGCTGCAGGCCGGGAGGCCTGCTGTGAGCATTCGCCCCGTAGCCAGGAATCCTGTTTCTCAATCCTGGAGTTGTTGTGGAGAGACAATGCATGTGTGGGTACGAATTTGTCTTTAAAGCTTGCTTCGAAACGCACTAAGAAAAATCACACCCCTTCAAGCTCTGATACTGCGGGAAGGACACCCTCATCCATAGATAGCGATTTTCGCTTCATCAACAGAATAGACTGCTGCTCACCAGCGCATGGGTTCCTGCACAGAGGCGTTCATGACCTCCACAAAGTAGGTGTGCATGTTGTGCCAGTTGTCTCTGATCTCCTGGGCCGTCAAGTATCCCTCAAGGAATCCCGCTGTACTTCATTGGATGGGGGTGGGGGAGTGTCGATGACAACGCCTGCCTCGGGAGAATACAGAACAGCGAAGCTATCCACCTTGCCCACTCCCGTTGACAGCATGCACACCGCACCTGCGTACACCTGCTCGCTGTCGCTGTACAGCCCAGAGGTCGTGATCGTGAGCTGCCCAAAGTTGGAATCTGTGTGGCGACCTGGAATGTAGGATCCCCATGCCGCTCCCCCTGCGCAGAGAGAAGATGTGAGCGTCGGTGGACACAAAATCTACTCGTACTCCTAGGACATGCACTGTTTGAGCAGATACTCCTACTCCTTGACTCAGCACGGTGTCTTACCCTGCGGGTGTGTAGAGAATGTCAGGTTTCCCCCCGAGAAGTCCACGCTGCCGCTGCTGAAGTTTTCGCAGTCACTGGCGTTTCGCTGAGTAGTGGCTTCAGTCGTCCAGACTGGCGCACATTGACCTAGGGAAGCGGTTAGGAGGCCCACGAGCGCGATGAGGAGGGGAAGGAAGTGGCACCCTCCTGCCCTTCCCATTTCGGCGTGCAGGTGCGTGCGGAGATGCTCACTCTCCTCCCACTGATATCGACATGAGAACCAAGTTACTGCCGTGCGAGATCCTGGCGGAATGCACCGAGGATGGGGTATGTGCTGTGAATGTTCGGATGTGCTGCGATGCCCGCGCACCCCCCCACTTCTTGCCGACAAGATCACCTCCAAGTCGGGGCACCCATCCCTGTGGAAGTCGAGCCTCTGCCCCACCCGCCCCTTGCTCTCGCTCCCGCCAGACAATCAGTCTGAGAAGCATAGCCCCACTGGGCTGCTGGAGCCATCACGCCCACCCACACCTGCCAAGAATTCATCGCTCTGCAACGAGGGCCGCCCGCACAACTCACCCCTCTTGCCCTCCACCCTCTGTCCTCACATGCCTCGCCCTCCACCCTCCCTCCGCACCCCACTCCTCATTGGTTGCCGCTTCCCCCTACCCTCCTCACATCCTCCCCTCCTCGTCTCACCCTCTCCCTCCCACACAAACGCCCCCCCCCCCCTCCACCCTTCAAGCCCAAAGACTTTGGATGCAGCAGGGGTTACACGCGGGCATCGGCCCCTCACGCCTGGTCGGCCTTCTCGGAGGGCGCGAACTCGAACGCCACGTCCTGCCCCGTCAGCTTCTTGTACACGCCCGCGAAGCTCTCCACCTTGTACTCGATGTTGGCGCGGTCCACGGGGTCCAGGATGACCTTGAGCACCTTGGAGCCGTCCACGCGGTACCGGATGCGCTTGCCGGAGATCTCGGTGGGGTACACCAGGTCGCCCAGCCAGGCGTCGTGCACCGCGGTCAGGGTGCGGGAGCGCGGCCGCGCGCTCTGGCGCGCGTGGCGCGCGGGGGGCAGGATGCGCCGCACGCCCACCAGCACCACGTCCTTGCCGGAGAACTTCTTCTCCAATTCGCGGACCAGGCGCTGCTGGATCTTGTGGAAGGGCTTGAGCAGGCGGAAGGGCACGCGGATGAGCAGGGCCTTGCGGGACGCCGACACGTCAACCTCCTCCGCGCCGGAGATGTACAGGTCGCGCAGGTCGGACTTCAGCTCAGCGTTGGTGGCCTCCAGGTCGAACAGGGCCTGGGCGGGGAGAAAGGGGGGGTGGGAGGCATGAAGCGCTGCAAGTGAGCCTTTCATACCAGGGCATGACCAGAGGGACAGGCACCCAGGCCCCGGGGAGGATGGCGGTGCAGAGTGTGGTGGCACGTGGCTGAGGCCCGCCCTGGATTGTATTTGGCCAGCCCCCTCTCCAACTCCTCCACAGCCCCTGTGGCAACCCCGCTCCCTCCCATTCCTCGCGCCCCGCTCTTCGGCATCTCCTGCGGGCCCCCACGCATCCCATCCCACGCATCCCCACATCGATCCCACCCGCTCCAAAGGACCCTCCCGCCACTGCACCCGACCCCTCAGACCTGGGCGACGCTCTCCTCCAGCTCATTGGGCTCCGAGCCGCGCTCCTTTACGATCTTCCGGCGGACAGCAGACATTCTGCAGGCCGGCGGGTTGCCACACTCAACCTACGGACGGGCGTTTCGGACGGAGGTGTGTTCGCCAGCGCGCACATCCCGAATCGGGAGCGTCTCAGAGTGCATGGCAGCCTCATATTGGTGCTCCGCCCCGCTGCCGGCCAGCACACCGCGCCAGCGATCCGGCCTGGGCTCGGTGGACCAGCTCACGGGGCTGGCGCCGGCAGCGGGTACCCTGTTCCCCTGGCCATCCGAGTGCTCCCCTGGAACTCACCCTGGACAAGGATATGGCACACCGTGAGATGTGAAAGGGCAGTGCCCGGCATTCCTGGCGCTTTACTGCCAGGCCCAGCATGGCTGCTCGTGGGGCGGGTGCGTACGACCCGGGGACTCCCCCACTTACTGAGGTCGCCCTTTCTATCAGAATCCAGGTGCTGGACTGGGCGCGCGCGGAGATCGAAATGCAACTGCTTCGCCATCGGGGAAGCGAGAATCGCACTAATTCGCACGTATTATAATCTCACCAGATACCTGATGCGATACGCTGCCTTCTGGTTCGCCCGGTACTCGAGGGAGTGTGGTCGCCTGCTACGGAGGATGCTGCGCTGGACTTTCTGAAGAGGAAGTGATCAACAGGGTAGTTGACTCACCGTCGTATGAACCGAGGATATTCAGACAAGAAATAGACCGAAAATCTCCTCTGGATGGGGAAGAAGCGTGCCGCAAAGGTGCGAGGTAACTGAGCACTTGTGTTGGTGTATTTGCATGGCTGACTGAAAGGTTGTCCCGAGTCCTCCTTTCAAAAGCCAAAAGCCCGAATCTATCGTAAACACGGAACAGGATCGGGCCTACCTCACTGCCACTGAGTGGAAGGAGGAATGGGGCGGGCACAAGGCTGGCCCAAGGGGGGTCCCTTTCAAGAGCTTGCCCTTCCACTGCTGCGCGATCTCTTTCCAGCCCTTTGAGGACGCGGTGTGCACAGCCGATGGCACAGTCTTCGACATCGTGCATGCAGTGCCATACATCCAGAAGTTCCACAAGCACCCTGTCACTGGGGAGCCCCTTGAACTCAAGGATCTGATCAGGTGGGGGGTTGAAGTGGGCCAGGGGTTAATGGCCAAGGTTGGGGTACAAATTGGCTCTGCAGGAAAGCTCGGTGTGCGAGGGTGTGCAGCGGGACGGATACGCCAGGAGCTTGCTGGCCTCATTGCTGCCCTCACTGCTCCCGGTTCTCCCTCAGGCTGCACTGGCACAAGAACACGGATGGAGAGTACGCCTGCCCAACCCTGGGCAAGGTTTTCACGCCGCACACGCACATTGTGGCCATCCGCACGAGCGGCAATGTCTACTGCCACGAGGTGTGCATGCGGGGGGAAGGGCGCTCGCTGTGGAGGCAATGATGGGGTTGGTGTCTTGCAGCAACTTTCTTGCGTGCCAGCACTGAGAAGCTGTATGAATGTCGCCAGACTCATTGAGGTAAACGGTGTGAAAGCCTCCAAGACCACACACTCCCTGGGAATTGCCCCTGCAGGCTGTGCAAGAGCTGAACCTGAAGACCAAGAACCTGCGGGACCTGCTCACCGATGAGCCCTTCACACGAAAAGACATTATCCAGATTCAGGCAAGTTGGTGGGGCTGAGGACTTGTCTTGCAAGGTTGCTTTCCATCACAGCACTGAGTTGACCCCAAGGCACCCTGATTGGAGAGTGAGATGGTATGGGGACACCAGACTTCCTGATGCTGCCCCACGTCCTACATGCTCATTTGCCTTCGATTCCTTCTGCTTCCAGCTGTGCAAACTCCAGTTGCTCCCTGCCAGTGCAGGATCCACTGAATCTTTCCGGGAAGAATCTGGCCGAGTTTGACCATGTGAAGAAGGAGCTGACAGTGGAGAGCGCAGAGGAGAGGGCGGCACGAGAGGTGTGGAGGATTTTGGATGAAGGAAGACAGCCGCAACCCAATCCAAGGAGACTGTGCACTGCTTGAGACAAGTGTGCAATGTTTGAAAGTCGACCCGGGTCACACTCTCCCCGCAGGCCCAGCCGATGAACGGCATTCGAGCGGTGGATGAGGACACGCAACGCGTGCTTTCCAGCTTGAACACCAAGGAGGCCGAGCTCGTGTTTGAGGCAGGAGGCGGCGGCAGGTACCTTGACTGGTTGGCTGTGCTGAGACTGGGAATCGGGGGGGAGGGGGCCACGTAGATGGGGGCTTGGGCCACATGGCTGGTTTGATTTGGTAGAGAACCCCAGTCCTCTTCACCCAAACTGCACAGGAAGGCTGAGGCTGAGCGACTGCTGGCCAAGGCCCTGCAGGCTGCCACGGGGAAGGGGGACGCCTCCAACACCGCGGTCCCAACACAGCCAGGGGGGACCGACCCGCGCCTCAGGCAAGTGTAGCCACTGCACATGATCATCATGGGAAACCATGGACCAGACGGTCAAGGAGGTGTTACCGTCCGAGTACTGTTACTCGCGATGCATGCGCCTGTGAACCTGTGTTCAGTCGGGCATGAATACTCCCGCACGCACATGCGAGGCCGGGCTGGTTCCCACCACCTCCCATTCCGCGCCTGCCCCAGGTCGGCTCCGCGCGCCGAGCTCAATGTGTCCTTCAGGCCGGGCGCCAGCACGTGGAACACCGACGAGCCCGCCCCTTCCGCGCCTTCCACCTCGGGCCAGGCCGGCCAGGTGCGCGAGCATGTGCCTGGCTGGGCAGTAAGGGAGGGCGCGTGAGCAGAGCGGGCTTTCCGGCGCTCTCTTTGCTATCTACGGGGGAGGTGAAAGCGAGGACACACAGCCCTGTGACCTTTTGGGTGTAAGGCACTGTCCAAGCCGACTCACAATTCCCCTTACCCCTGCTCAGGCCCCTGCATTCGATGCCAGCGCCGGCCGGCCCCTGCCCAAGCCCTACTCTGCCAAGTTCGTGGTGGGGCACAGCACGACGGGGGCCGCCTCACGCGCCTTCACCTCCACCGCCATGACGCCAGGTGGGTGGCATGGGTTGCGGCTAGGCAGTGGGCATGGGCGCCGACCTGTGAGGCGCTGATCCCACATGCCATGCGCCCTCCCGGGGCTGGAAGCAAACGATAACCTCCGCCGCCCATTCTCGCCGCAGTCACCCGCAACGAGCGCACCATGGAGCTGATAGAGCTGAAGCCGACGAAGAAGGGGTGAGCCTTGCAGTCGGTGTTCGTTCTGGGACTTTGCGAGGGAGAGGAGGCCCCGGGCAGCGGTCATGGGCACATGCACGTGGGTCAAGCAGCCTGCTCATGACCACGAGGACCGCCGGGCCCATCTGTATGTGACACGCTGATCGGCACATCGCTCGCGCCACGGCATGGGTCTCGATGCAGGGATTGACAGCGCCCACATGCGCCCCGAGCAGGTACATGAGGCTGCACACCAGCCTGGGCGACCTGAACCTGGAGCTGCATGCTGACCTGGCGCCCAAGACCTGCGAGAACTTCTTTGCCCTCCTGGAGGGGGGCTACTACACGGGCACGGCCTTCCACCGATCCATTAAGAACTTCATGATCCAGGTGGGTTCCTGGAAGGCGGGGCAGAGGTCGAGACTTTCTGTGCTTTGGCTGGGGATGGTCGTACTTCAGGGCACCGGACGGGATGTGCGTGCAGAAACTCTGGCCGTCTTACGAGATACCAGGTTGTACCCGGCCTAGATCCTGCTCATGTAGACCTGCTAGGATGCAGCACAACGAATTCTTTCCATGGTAATGATTCACAACACACCCACTGCAAATCAGGGTGGGGACCCCACCGGGACTGGCAAGGGCGGCGAGTCGGTGTTTGGCGGAAAGTTCAAGGTGAATACGCCCTGGTCTGCTCAGACGGCCACGGATGGCAAGGACGGGGCGTCGCTAGACTGCAACGCACCGTGGCATGTTTCATCAAGGTGCCATTCAATGCCCGGTGCCTGCGCCCCGCCACACCTGCCATTACCCCACACTCGCAGGATGAGCTGACCTCGGCGCTGCTGCACAGCGGGCGGGGCGTGCTGTCCATGGCAAACTCCGGGCCAGGGACCAACGGCAGCCAGTTCTTCATCCTGTACAAGTCGGCGCACCACCTGGACTACAAGCACACCGTGTTCGGGAGGGTAGTCGGAGGTGACAGGAGGAGCATGGGGTGTGCAGAAGAGCTGTGCGTGGGTGTTGCTAATACCATGTGTTATCAGTTGGTCTCAGTGGAGGTGGAGTCACCGTGATCCGCATCCCGGCCCACAGGCTTTGAGACCTTGACGCTCATGGAGAAGGTGCCCGTCGACGACGAGGACCGGCCCCTCCAGGTGGGCACGCGAGGGGTGTGGGGAGTGATGGTCAGGACCGGCGAGGGGCCACTCGGGACAGATGGAGGATCACATTCTGCATGTTTGCCAATCAATTCTCAGGCCATCCATGTTCATCGATCACATCCATGCAACTTGCGCAGCCCATCACGATCACGGGAGCATCTGTGTTCGTCAATCCCTACAAGGAGTTGCTGGAGGAGGATGCAAAGGCTGCCGCCGCCAAGAGCGCTACCGTGAGTATTGAGCAGGTACTGCATTGGCATCAAGTGCGCCTGCCCTGCATCTGGCTGGCTGACAAGGCCGAGCCTCACTCCAATCACTCCCACACACTGCCCTGTACCCCTCCAGGAAGCCAAAGAGGCTGCACGGGAGACAGAATCAGCGGCACCGATACAGCCCTTCTTCGCCCTGCCATCTGCCGACGATGGCGAAGGCGGGGTGGGCAAATACTTGACTGCCCCGGCCGGCCCGGCTCGGGGCGGGGGCACAGCTGCACCTAAAAAGCAGAAGACAGGGGGTGGCTTTGCAAATTTTGATGGCTGGTGATCTGCAGCGGCTGCGTTGTCTGTAAGTACCAGGTGCAGGAGCACATAACGTGAATCCAGCACGACCCTGTGAAGCCCACTCTAAATGCTGCTTCGCATCTGTACTGCATTCCCAAAAGCTTGCGAGGTATCTCCGCTCGACTCCCCGTGTTCTTCCGGTGGGCATGGAGGTACAGCCTCGACAATGTGTTTGCTTCGCAGAGATGCATTCGTCTTTTCGCGAACCCTTCTCCTTGGCTATTGGCTGTACGCCGCTTTCATTCGTACCGTGCGGATCTTGCAAGCAATCGACGTCATCCTGAAACTCCCCACGGAACATTTCGTCCCGCATGTATGGCAGGTCACACCCACCGGTCCATGCGCTTGATAATGAATCCTAATGGGGCCTTTACCGCGCACATATGATGCGGTGGCATGAGAAATTACCTTTCGTCTTCATGCTCGGGTACGAGCGCCGAGTGCGCAAGCACAGGCAGACATCATCATCTCCTTGCTGACTCACAGAGGTCTGGCTCGCGAAGTCGGTCTGACGGACCATGCGCTGGCGTTTTACGATCTTGAGTCGACTGTACTGCTCTAACGACGTTGCATGAATCTGCCGCAGATGCTCCTCCACGAATCCACGCTGTCAACGCGCATCTGCGCAGCTTCAGGTGGCTACTAAATATCCGGCACGACTCACCATAAAAGGCATCTAGAGAACAGAATCACCCTAGATAACAAGATAGTATCGAAACATTGATACTCAAAACCCAAAGCAGCTGTGTCCATTGCATCCAGACCTGTGCGGATTGGGTTCATAGTCTCGGCAGACAGCTTGGTGACTTTGCGATGAGGTTGCTGATCGTTCTTGGCTTAACCCTCGTGCTCCATGCCTGCGCTGCCAGAGCTTGCAAGAAGAAAAATGATCCAGGCTTCGATTTTTTCATCCTAAACAGGTGAGCTCGGTTTGCATTGTCACATGCCACATACCTGCTCATCGCCGATGGTATAGATGGAGCCGAGATTACTTAAGGTTGATTTCTCGCGCAGGCAATGGGGACCTAACTTCTGTCAGGTGGATCAGTGCACGAGAGATGCCTAGTAAGTCACATCCTCATTTTTCTAACGACCCTTTTGAGATCTCGGGACACGAAGGATGATGCACTCCAAGGCTGGTGGCTGCCAGTTCATGCCGTTGAATCTGGGTCGCGGGGGAGTTCGATTTCTTCCATAGATCCTGCGTCGCGGTGCACTAACCCATTCCTAAAACAATCTCCTCGCAGTGAGGCCTTCACCTTACATGGTCTGTGGCCAAACTATGAGGGCGGTGGGTTCCCGGAGTATTGCAACTGCTCCAACATCTTCTCGGCAGCCAAACTTGGAAAAAACGTCACAGACTCCATGGCATGCAACTGGATCAGCTACAAGGGTGAGTTCGGCACCAAGTTCAACATTCGAAGACGGGTCGAGACAAAATCCAGCCTTTGGGGATTGGTTAGTAAACCGCATGTTATGTGATGCCATGCTTGCAAACACCTCCATGATGTACGCGAGACTAAGCATTATCAGCGCAATGCAACTTTGCTGCAATGTTAGATGCACCTCATATATCAGACTGCGACATCGCAAGGTGTCTTTCTGTCTCTTGCAATCCTCAGGAGCAAATGCAAAGTTCTGGAATTATCAATGGGAGAAGCATGGGACTTGCTCCACCGATGTCCTTCGAACCCAGAAGGAGTATTTTGACAAGACACTGGAGCTGGACGAGAAGTATGATATTAGCGTGAGTTGATGGGCACAAATACGTTTGCGGTATGGGAGAGATGGCGGGAGGGCATGTGGGAATATCAGACCCTGGTTTTATACAGCGGGCAGCAACTGAGAGATTCAGGTTGAGCGTTCAGCCTCCAGTGCAACAGAGCACCCTCCCTTACAGCATCCGTCTCTTCTCACACAAAAACCCATCCTTGCACAGACTGCCCTGTCGAATGCTGAAATCGATCCTCAGACTGACAACAGCGTGAAGAAGTCGGATATCGTGGAGGCTCTCACCGCTGCTTTTGGAGTAGCTCCGACCCTTAAATGCAGAAAGAACAGGTGAGAAGTCCCGGAGGCATGCCAAACTAGATCAGGGTGGAGCCGTTCCTAATTTGGTGATCTAGGGAATCTGGACTCTGCATTTGTTCTGCCAAAAGATTCAATGCTGGGTCATTATGTCTCCGCTCATTAATAGGAACATCTTAGTGGAGATCTGGCTGTGCTTCAATAAGGACTACACGGTCAGGTCCTGCCCTGGTAAAACGGCGTCGAGCACATGTGGAGATTGGGTGTACTTCGAAAGCGGCGATGAGGTGGGCTGATGCTATACTACCAGGACGAGGGTGCCGTTCTCAGAACTTGTGCTGTTCTGCTGTTCTGTTTGGGGTTTTGAGTCATATGGGAGGGAATGAGACTGCCTTGTCAGATGACTGACTCTGAGATTCCAATCGTGTGCACCGATTCCATTTGCTCTTAACACCTCGCACCCACAGAAATTCCCCAGCTGTCGCCGATACTTGCCCTAAAGAAGCACACAGCAGAAACGAGGGCCTTGTATGTCGGATTAAGGGATGCAGACTGTCAGATTTGTAAGTACTAAGGGTGCCTGTTTCCTTAATGCATGTTTCTTAAGGCTTGCACATACCCACATGATTCCCAATTTTTGCATTTAGCTGGACTAGAACCTTTTTAACCCTTGTGGATCTGATTGCCCCCCGTCCCTCCAGGAGGAGATCCGAGATGATTGTAATTCATACACTTTTGGGTGAACTGCATCAGCCCAATGAAGAGATTAGTATACCAGATGGGGCTGAGTGCATACACATATGGGATTTCTACGCCATTTTTACAAACGGTCTGGCTTTGTACCACTTCGTTTGCAGAGTTGACACACCTCAAATGATTATCATCAATGTGATGCAAGAGTCTACAGGTCTCAACAATATAGACTTGCGAGCGTGGCCTCAGTGCTTCGCTCTGTAGCTTAACATTGACAAGCTCTTTGTGTCAGGTATGTGAGTCTTGGTAATACCCTGCTTATGTCTAGAGGTAGATGTCTAGATACTTACCATGTGGGCTAAAACCCCTTACTCCGCAGTCAGACACGATGCATCAGCTCCTTCGTATGACAGAATATCGTTCATGTCCAATGCTGAGCATAACCAAGCTAACTGCTGGGATGCAAAGAATTCAACATCTTTACCATCGAGGGGGCACAGCATTCGAGCGGTGCGCGGTTTCTGTCCCTCGACTTGGGGCGCGAATGGCCACTTTCACTGTCCTCTCTTTTCCTCCTTTCGAAAGATGAAGTGCTGTGTTCACCATCAATGGCCTCTGACACCATTACGAGACCGGCAACTCGCATCAGGAGGCCAAGTTGGCTGCGCGGGGGGCAAAAGCAGCGGCGTCGACATAATTTGTCTTCGCCCTGCCTTCCAACAACGATGGCGAGGGGAAAAGGCGCAAGTGCTCGTCCGCACAGAGACGGGTCGGCTTGGGGGGAAAGACACGTTGCACCCAAGAGGCAGGAATACAGGGGCGCCCTTGCAGACTTTTCTGGATGGTGTTTCCCGTCTGCTGCGTTGGCTCTGAATGTGAGGGACACGTAATCGAAACGGGGCATGACCTCGTGACCTTGCGTGTCTACTCCTGGCTCGCACCCGTAATCTGTCCAACAAAGTGTGCGAACAGTCTGCAGCTGAGTCCTCGTGTCCCGTCATAGGACAAGGAGGCGCAGCATCCGATATCCGGGCGCATTGACGGAAATGCAACTCGCCTCGTGTTTGAGAAATGGTGGTGGAGAGCTTCCGTTGCAATCGTGCGAGATCGACGGGATCATGAGATTCCTACCATAACTACGCGACACTATTGTGATGGCGAGGGGAAAGGGGGCAAGTGCTCGTCCGCACAGAGACGGGTCGGCTTGGGGGGAAAGACACGTTGCACCCAAGAGGCAGGAATACAGGGGCGCCATTGCAAAGTTTTCTGGATGGTGTTTCCCGTCTGCTGCGTTGGTTCTGAATGTGAGGGACACGTAATGGAAACGGGGCATGACCTCGTGAGCTTGCGTGTCTACTCCTGGCTCGCACCCGTAGTCTGTCCAACAAAGTGTGCGAACAGTCTGCAGCCGAGTCCTCGTGTCCCGCCATAGGACAAGGAGGCGCAGCATCCGATATCCGGGCGCATTGACGGAAATGCAACTCGCCTCGTGTTTGAGAAATGGTGGTGGAGAGCTTCCGCTGCAATCGTGCGAGATCGACGGGATCATGAGATTCCCACCATAACTACGCGACACTATCGCGGCATAGCACATCCATCAGACCAATCGCTCCCACCACTGACACGACTCGGGGTGTTGCCACGTCGCGTAGTCGCATCCTAAGGGGTATGGCCTCTTCCGTCTGCATGCTCTGGGACGCGCGTCGAGGGCAACAACACTGGCAAACACAAACAGCATCGTGCGGAGGCATGGAGAGCAGGCTCACCACGTCTCTCTGATAGGCCACACAAAGATACTGTACGATCTCAAATCGACTCTTTGGCGTTTCACAGAGTTGGTGAAGATGCTGCAGATTCGCCCCTCCATGAATCCGCGCAACCGCGCAGCTTCCGGCGGCCCTGAATATTCTGTACCGCTCGCCTCCATTGGCATCTGGAGAGGAGAGCCATCTGGGAAGTCAACATATCTTGGGGTTGTTGCTGCTTGTGGCCTCCAAAGGTTTTTAGTGTTGCACTTGTTGTTCTGCGAGATGGGTTCGCAGGCACAGCGGGCACCCTCCTCGTCCACGATGAGATTGGTATTGTTCCTCGGCCTGGCCATGCTGGCCCATGGTCAAGCCACCCAGGGCTTCGAGAACATTTCCGAACCAGGGATGGACTTCTTCATTCTCGTCAGGTGATGCATCCCTGTAGTGGTCCCTGCCATTCGCACACCTTTAGTGCCGGAGGCACGGATGGAGCCAAACCCGAACCTCTTCCGACGCGCAGGCAATGGGGACCCGCCTTCTGCTATTTTGGCGGGAACTGTACAAATGAAGCCTAGTAAGTTTCATCCCAAGCTTTCATTGAGTGACGGCGACATCTCGCGGGGTCGGACGGGATTTGGGTTTCTCGTCGGAAGGCTGCCGTCAAGTCTGTGTTGGCGGGAAATCCAAATACTCTGTCCACCTGCTACCGCCGGGCGCCCAGCCACCCCTCCATCCGCTCCACTACACAGTGAGACCTTTACCATCCACGGTCTGTGGCCCAACTACAATAATGGCAGTCACCCCCAGTTCTGCGACTGCGCGGATCCCTTCTCCCTGCCCATGCTGTAAAAGAATCTCACTAGGGCCGTGGACTGCAACTGGCCTAGCTACGCAGGTGCGCTTGACGCTCGCACCACAGCCAGCGTCGAACAAAGACCATGTTGCTGGACTGAGGCTGTGCTATTTTGGCTTAGATTTGGGGGTGAACGGCTGCCGATACTTCGGAGTGGCAAGAAGACAAAGGAGTCGTGCATTCCAGCTTGAGGAGATGATGCTCTGGGTGCTAACCTACAATGTCCTCAAGGTCACCAAATCCTCGAATTGGCAGGGGCGAACTCAGGCTTCTGGGCTCACGAGTGGGACAAGCATGGGACCTGCTCCACGCCCATCATCACAAGCCCGCCAGAATCTTTGGCGGGAACTGTACAACTGAAGCCTAGTAAGTTTCATCCCAAGCTTTCATTGAGTGACGGCGACATCTCGCGGGGTCGGACGGGATTTGGGTTTCTCGTCGGAAGGCTGCCGTCAAGTCTGTGTTGGCGGGAAATCCAAATATTCTGTCCACCTGCTACCGCCGGGCGCCCAGCCACCCCTCCATCCGATCCACTACACAGTGAGACCTTCACCATCCATGGTCTGTGGCCCAACTACAATAATGGCAGTTACCCCCAGTTCTGCGACTGCGCGGATCCCTTCTCCCTGCCCATGCTGGAAAAGAATCTCACTAGGGCCATGGACTGCAACTG
This sequence comes from Auxenochlorella protothecoides, assembly GCF_000733215.1. NCBI lineage: Eukaryota > Viridiplantae > Chlorophyta > Trebouxiophyceae > Chlorellales > Chlorellaceae > Auxenochlorella > Auxenochlorella protothecoides. Next base: position 26,458 of record NW_011934316.1, read on the forward strand.
GCCAAGCTACGCAGGTGCGCTTGACGCTCGCACCACAGCCAGCGTCGAACACAGACCATGTTGCTGGACTGAGGCTGTGCTATTTTGGCTTAGATTTGGGGGTGAACGGCTGCCGATACTTCGGAGTGGCAAGAAGACAAAGGAGTCGTGCATTCCAGCTTTGGGAGATGGGGCTCTGGGTGCAACCTACAATGGTCTCAAGGTCACCAAATCCTCGAATTGCCAGGGGCGAACTCAGGCTTCTGGGCTCACTAGTGGGACAAGCATGGGACCTGCTCCACGCCCATCATCACAAGCCAGCCAGAGTTCTTTGAGACGACGATGAGGGTGGACAAGCAGTATGACATCAATGTGAGTTGCCGGATGGCGGGAATGCATTACTGAGGTTAGGGAGGGAGGGCAGGTAAGGCTGTCAGACCCCTGGCATCCCAAGGTGGACATACTTTGTGGGTGGTCCACCATAAGTCATCGGAGACCTGTGCCCCAGCAACACAGCACCTCAACATACACATGTGTCTGTTCTCACACACATACCCATCCCCGTGCAGAAAGCGCTGCGGGCTGCTGGAATCGATCTCCAGAAAGAGATCCGTGTGAAGAGTTCTGATATTGAGACCGCCCTCACCAATGCATTTGGCGAAGCACCCGTACTGCAATGTGGCGAGAACAAGTAAGATGGGCCGCTGCCATGCATCCAGCTTGCTTGCAGGCTTTGCTGAGACCGTGGTGGTGGGACCTCATCGGCATCCACGATCGCAGCATCAGTACCCTGCGTGCTGTGCACCTGCTCCCCACGCAGTGACTTCAACGACATCCTGGAGGAGATCTGGCTGTGCCTCAACGAGGATATGGAGATCCAGGAGTGCCCCCCGTCCACAGCTTACAGCACTTGTGACGACTATGTCTTCTTCGAAAGGGGTGCCAAGGTGGGCAGGTGCTGGGCAGTTATTAGAGGGTATCATTCTCTGTGCTGAAATAACAACCTGCTGCTGGAGCTGGACTGTCTTGGGATAGCGGGTGTTAACAGTGAGAGTCCCAGAATTGTCCATCACATTGCTGTGCTCTCAACACCCCTCCTTGACAGATTCCCCCAAAGTGCGTTCAAGACCTGGTCTGAGGGAATGGCAAAGCTGCCCAAAAGCAGAGTTGAGAGCCCTCGATGCAGGAACTGTAGATGCAAAGTTGCTTCCATTAGACCACCCAGGATAACCCCGACCGCCAAATGCTTATTGTTGATGGGTTGCACATACCCACACAGTCTCAAGTGTAGACCACCCGTGACCAGCTGAACTGAACCCCTTTTGACCCTTGCGGATAGAAATAATCCATTCCTCCGAGAACAGACCTTGACGATTGCAATAACCACAGTTCAGGGTGCATTGCATCAAGTAATTGACTAACAGCAGGTGTGTTGACATTCCCATGCCTAAGAGGCTGGATCCAGCTTGCCCCGATGATCAACCTTGTATGTTTCTGCCTGCCCAAGGGAATACCACAAGGAAGGGCTTTGAGGGAAATGGGTCAGTCCGAGGGTCTCGACAGCATAAGCATGAGACCTCTGCATGGGGGAAGCTCACCCACTACATACGTGGCTAGCATCAAACGGCACAGGCTCAGCTCAGTTCCTGGTGCTGCCATGCATGCACACCACATTGTCGTGGAGATGCAGGATTTGTCGGATCTTCATAATCAGGTGTTGCCCTGCATAGACTAGTAGGAAGGAATTCAGAAGCTTGGCAAGGAGCGAGTGTCCGGCTCCATGCGTGTTGACGTGAGTACCGATCTAGGATAGAACGAAGAGCTCAGCTGAGCTATGGAATGCAGGGTTTTCCCCCTCGAACGACCAGCGGAATATTTTTAGTTTAGATACCTGGAGTATGTAACGAGGACAGCGACCCCTTCATCACCATGCCCAAACACTTCCTTATTTTTGCTATCGCCTTGTTGCTAGGCTACGGGACCAGAGAAATCTCTGGCAACACCGACCCTGGCTTCGACTTCTTTTTGCTCGTCAGGTAATGTTGTTCCTGGTCGGAATAGATTACGAGTCAGGCGACATTGCGGTGAACGAGAGCGCATTAGGCCAGCAATCCTCACCCCCACCACAGGCAGTGGGGCCCCGCCTTCTGTAGCCAGACTCGGTGCAACAGCTCTCCCGTGTGAGTAGGTGGCATCCATACCATGTTTCTATTGAGTTTCCAGCTGATTAATGGGGTCAGACGTGTTCCACAACATCACGATCGAAAGGGGATGAGACGGAGCTCCGCTACTGGCCCTCGACATGCATTGAAAGAGCTAGCTTTCACCTTCCTTTCATCTCATCCCTGAAACGCACAGTGCTGCCTTCACCATCCATGGTCTCTGGCCCCAGTACGAGACCGGCAACTCGCCTCAATCCTGCAACCCCAACGACATTTTTGCAACTACAAACCTCAACCAGAGTCTCATCAACTCACTGGCATGCACATGGGTCAGCTACACAGGTGCGCTGAGAGTATGGGGAAGTCGGGCTTTCTGCGCCTTGCTGTGGTTGAAGGACAGGGTAGCCTCGAGCTAGCGCTGAACTTTTGGCTCATGGCTTGGTATTAGGGGGCGTGTGTACACTCAACCTGCAGTATGCATGGATGATCAAGGCACCAGAAGGGCGTACCTCTGCAAGCATGGCTGCCGTCCTTGGAGGCCCTCCCCTTAAAACCCCCTTTCCAGGGTCAAACCAGGAGTTCTGGTCCTACGAGTGGAGCAAGCACGGGACTTGCTCGCTCACCCTCCTGACAACCCAGGCCGAGTACTTTGGGGCTGCTGTCAACCTCAACACAAAGTATGAGATCAACGTGAGTGTGGGGAGCGAGACTCCCTTGGTGTGCTTTGCTTGCATCTGCATGGCTGGGTCACAGCCACTGGGCTTGAACCCTACCAACAGCCTTGCAGCCCCAGTCTTTTCAAGTATGGCAATGTACAATGCCCTTCACAGGAGGCACTCCTCAATGCGGGCATCAACCCCCGGACCGCGGGGGGGGGGCCCCGGCAGCGCTTACTGGATGTCCTGACCAGTGCCTTTGGGGAGGCTCCCGTGCTTCGATGCAACCAGCAGGGGTGAGGGGAGGGGCCAGCAATCTTGTTGGTCTGACGTCTGAGGGTGCAAGACGTCCTCCCATGCTGACTGTTTGTTTGAGACCAGAAGTTTTCTCCCAAGCCTGTTGCCCACTGTCGAACCTGCTCATTAAATGCCTGGACCTCGCAACAGGAATGTGCTGGAGGAGATCTGGCAGTGTTTCGACACAGACCTTCAGATCATGCCCTGCCCCCGGTCGGTGTCCTCCAGCCGGTGCGGAAGCAGTCTGACCCTGAGAACCGGGGAAAGGGTGAGTAGGAGTGCTTGGCAGGGAAAGGGGAGGGTATTTCCTCTCAGTGTGGGTAGTCTAAGGGGTTCTGGAAGCATGTGAAGCCTTGCAGGCTGCAGTGTAATTGGTTTGGTTCTCCTCACTTCAGATACACACGCTTGGTTATTCACCTTCCATCCTGCAGGTGCCCCCAGTATGCCGTCCTTACTACGACTTCACCCTTAATACTGCTGCTGGGAACAGTGGTTGAGACAAGCTACATGCAAGTCTGGAGGTAGAGGACAATGGCCACCTTTCCAGATGGGCAAAGCATCGAGGTTGCCAGTATAATGCCCCCTCACGAGATCCCATGAAATCGATACACCGAGAGATCGCGCGCGCGAGCGAGGGTTGCAACCTGTACTCTTGTCCATCGCAGCAACCTGTGCATGCTCGTAAGCCACTGATATATCACCTCGACGTGGTCTGATTGTGCACAGACCAGAATGGCAATACCCGTATCGCGCGAAACCCTTCTCACGTGCTGCCACTCTGGGGCATGGGCAGACGCGGTGCTGGCCAAGCAGCCGTTCCAGAGCATGGAAAAGCTCATCGAGGGTGCTCGCTCAGCCTGGTGGAATGAGGTGCGGAGGCGATGTGAGATGCGACCACCTAGGGCTTCACCCCATGTGCTCATGCTGAGGCTCTGGCCATCCTGCCCCCCTCCCCTTCAACAGACCCCCATCACGGGCTGGCTGGAGGCCTTCGCCGCGCACCCCCGCCTGGGGGATAGGCGCGGCCTGGCTCAGAGGTCTGGCGCCTTCTCTGACCTGAGCCGCGACGAGCAGTCCTCGGCCGCCGGCGCGGCGGAGGCCACCCTGGCCGCGCTGGCCGACTGGAACGCGCGGTACGAGGCCCGCTTCGGCCACATCTTCATCGCCTGCGCGGCAGGCACGCCCGCCGACCGCATGCTGGCCATGGTGAAGCAGAGGTGATGCTGGGTGTGGTTTGTTTGGCTGGCTTTTGCTGATGGGGGGGTGGGTGGGAGCGAGAGGGATCCCTCAGAGCAAGGTTCGTGATCGCAGGGGATCCCGCCGATGGATCACGTACAGCTCGACGCGTGGGAAGTCCGCTCACAGCTAGGAAGTGGCCACACCAGCGCGCCCCGCCAACCAGCTGCGCATGGCACGGCCCCGTGCCCAGACACATCGCCAGCCCAGCGCCGCCACGTCGGTCGTGCCATCTTCCAGAGAACCAGTGGGGCGTTGAGGAACGCCGTTGGTTCGCGGCGGCCCTTTCGGGCGCGCGCGCGGACGGGAACCCCTCAACGACGACACAGGCATGCAGGAAACAGCAGGAGGATGAGCTCGGCGCCACCGGCCGGCCAGGTGCGTGGTTTTTTTAACCCCGGCACGGCCTCATCTTTGGGGCACGGATGAATCGTTCAACACCCTGCACTCCCGACCCCTCCGATGTGAAAGTCTGGCCTCACACATGCATGCATGCACCCACCCCCCCGCTCCAGGGTACCTGCGGTGAGGAGCGGATGCGGATGGAACATGGCTGCCCCCCCCCCCCTCCCAAACCCCGGCCACTGCCCCACCACCCCTTCAGCGCACGTTGACGCTGCGGAGGAGGGAGGAGCTGAGCCCCGCGGTGGCCTTGGCTGCCGCCGGTGCGGCGGGCGCGGCGTCGCCGAAGCAGCGCCAGAAGCGCAGCGTCTCGTCCGCGGCCGCGCTGCAAACGGTGGCGCCGTCCGGGGAGGTGGCGAGGTGCAGGACGCGCGAGGTGTGCCCCGTCATCTCCGCCACCTTGGCCATGGTGGGGTACTTCCAGAGGCACAGCTGGTTCTGGGCGAAGCCGTGGCTGGACAGGATCTCGCGCTCGTGCCGTGACCAGGCCAGCGCGCAGACCTGGGACCCCGTATCCACGCTGTTCACCAGCGCGCCTGTGTGCGTGTTCCAGAACTTGATGGAGCCGTCGGCGGTGCCGCCGCCGCTGGCCAGCAGGTTGCCCTGGAAGGGGCACCAGGCCAGCGCCTTGACCGCCGCGCGGTGCGCGGTCAGGCGGTGCGCGGGCGCAGCGCCCGGGGCCGCGCCCGCCGCCGCGGCGTCCCACACATTGAGCACGTTGTCGTTGCCGCCCGAGGCCAGCTGCGCGCCGGAGGGCGACCAGCGCAGGCCGCACACCTCGCCCTCGTGGCCGCGCAGCACGGCCGTGGTGGCCGCGCGCACGCGCACGTCGTGGCAGGCGATGCTGGCGTCGCGCGAGCCGGTGCTCAGCGTGTGCCCGTTCCAAGCCAGCGCGCCGACGCGGGCGGAGTGCCCGGCCAGCGCGCGCAGCGGGCGGCGCCGCTCCGCGTCCCACACCTGGACGGCGGAGGAGGAGAGGCCGACCGCCACGTGCCGCCCGTCGGCGGCCCAGGCCACGCTGGAGACGTAGTCGCCCTCGCCGCAGCGCAGCAGCTCCTCGCAGGCGCCGGAGGAGGCGGACCAGAGGTACACGCTCTGGTTCAGGGCCACCGCCACGGTGTTGGAGGAGCCCCAGTCCAGCAGGTTGAGGTAGTAGTCGTCCATCAGCTCGGGCGCGTCCAGGATGCGCTCCGGCTGCTGCGGCACGGCGCGCGCCGCGCGGCGGGGCTTGGCGCCGCCCGCGCCGGCGGCGTACAGCGACGCGCAGCCGGACACGTGGCCCTCCGGGGGTGCAGGCGCCTTCTGCTTGAAGGCCAGCACGCGCGAGGAGGGCTCCGTGCCCAGGCTGGCGGCCAGCTGCTTGCGGTACTCCTGCGGCGGTGGAGCGGAGGCGCGGGCTGGAGCAGTGGACGGACGGGCTGGGAGGCACGGTGGTCGAGCGGCAAGGAGCAGCACACCATCATCGGCAAGGGAGCACAGTCGGGTTGGCGCGACCCTGGGCGCTGTGGGAGCACGCGACCGGGAGCGGACCAACGGACACCCTCACCTTGGCGGGGGAGGCCGCGCTGTAGTTCTCGGCTTCACCCACGGTATAGGAGGCGATGTCGAGGTTGCTGGCAGTGCGGTTGGGGATGAACCGGTCCAACTGCGGGGAGGAGGGCGGGGGGTTCGGGGCTCCGCGATGCGCTCATGGACCAACGGTCGCCCTGCAGAGAACCCGCTCATGCACCCCACCCGCCCCGCCATTCCCATGACTCACCTTGCCAGAGTTCTTGGAGGTGGCCGCGAACTTGGTGGGAGTCAAGTTGCGGCTCGGGGCGAAGGCCCGCGAGGGGGAGTACGTGAAGGGAGTCACCATGGTCGCTGGCTCGAGTGCTAGGCACAAGATCCTCGCGATATGATAGGGTTGGGAGATGGGGGGGGATGTTTTCGACAAACTTCGAGAAGTCGGAAGAGAACAAGGGTTTGGCAGCTCGCCGGAGCTGCTTTTCAGCCGTTTGCACGCGGGTTGCCCCGCAACCGGGATCAAATCTCGTGCCACGGGATCCTCAGGGTTTCCTTCCTCGCACGTCCGCTCCCAGCCAGCAGCTCACTCACTATCTGATCACTCTGTATCCACATGCCAACAAAGCACATCCCATCCATATGACGACCCCCCCTGCCCAAACTCCCCCCATCTTCATAGGTACACCAATGACCCTGCCACCGAGCTGAGCGTCGCAGCGGGCGAGCAGATGAAGATCACGGAGCTGCGCCTGGCCAAGCTGGTGGGGGCCGTGCCGTCCCCCGCCAACGTGGCTGCGCGCCGAACAGGTCAGCTCCAGGCCCACCTGGACCCACCAGGTGACCTACATTGTCGCTGTAATTATGGCGCTTGCTGAGCTCTTTCCTGAGGTCTCATGTCGACGCTTGACATGCAGCTTTTCCCTCCTTCTCGAGGACACCATCTCTTGGTTCTCCTCTTTTGCTGTTGAGAAGTCAACTGCCTCCACCCTCCTGCCCCTATGATCCCTGTCCAAGTATACCATGCACACCTGCAGGGGAGAGCCTGCGTTCCCCCATCACCACACACGTGCTGGACACCGCCAGGGGCAAGCCCGCCTCCGGCGTGAGAATCGTGCTGGAGAGGGCCGCTCCGGGTTCGAGCAACGCGTGGCAGCATGTGGGGGCGGGCAAGACCAATGGTGACGGCCGCGTGCCGGATCTGCTGCCCCCCGCAGCCAGCGTCGCGCCCGGGGTCTACCGCATCACCTTTGACACCAGTGAGTACATGCGGCGGTGCAGAGCCGAACACCCGGCCTTCTTCCCTGCCAAGCCCTTTTACCCGCGCGTCTCCGTGTTCTTCGAGATCCTGGAGTCTCAGGTATTGTGGCGGCGGAATGAGCTGGGAGCCGGGTGTTTAATGGTGGAACAGTAGGGCAGCAGAAGCCCGCCATGTACCTTGCAGGAGGCGCAAGCATTGATGCATGTTCAAGGTAGCAGCCTGACACTGCCATCATCCCTCTTCTCATGGCAGGTGAATGACCACTTCCATGTTCCGCTGACATGGAACCCCTACGGCTACTCCACCTACCGAGGCAGCTAGACAGGACGATTACCAATGCATGGATGAGGAGCAGCTGTTATGGAGTGTTCGTGTGGCACACAGTCCTGATGCTGCCCAATTGGCCAGCGCACTGTGACTGGGATCCTCCTTTGCCATCTGTGTTTTTTGTGCCAGGAGGCGTACACATTATGCCGCCTAGGATGTACAGACCGGTGGTGAATTACGAAGCATGACCTGGAAATGGAGTGTTTTCCTATCGCCCTGTCCTAGTTCTCGGGTGCAAGAATGCTCATGCTGTTCATCAGCACTCCATGCCGGCAATCTCGCCCAGGCGCGGAAATCGAAGTCAGCTCGGACCATCGCATCCCGACTCCCACAGAGCATTCTCCACCGTCGCCTGACAGTCTCCATTGCAATCAGATAATCATGGAGTGAGAACAGGATGCCGTCTGGTTCGCTGGAACCGGATCATGGTGGGTGGCCTGGAGCCTGCAGATCACTTACGCGTCGGTGCTACGCCTGTCAAACGGGTGCTGAATGTTGCGCCTTGAATATTGCGCAGACTTGTGGCATTAGAGTATCACACATCTCAATCTTGCTCAGGTTCAAGGGTCCATCCCCTGGGGTCACCCCCCCTCAGCCTGCGGCGGCCCGAAGGTCTTCAGGATGATGCAGCACCCCGCTCTCCCCACCAGCTGTCCCCCGTGTCCAGCGGGGACCTGTCCGTCGACGGACGCTCCAATCCCAGTCATGTAGCAAGGCTGCAGGCGGCTGTGACCCCCCGCAAGGTGCGTGGGATGTTTGGGTTGCAAGAGAGGAGAGAGGGGGGGGGGGGGGGAGGTGCACTCTTACTCTCGGTAGTGGGTAGGGCCAACATTGCCCGGCCACCTCGCGCGACAAACCATGAGTCAGGATCACAGTGCACCCCTCTGTGCGACCCAGCTCACTTGACCACACCCTCTTGCACTACCCACCTTCAGTTTGACTTTGCCGCCGACATCGTGAACAACGACGAGCTGGCGCGAGCCGCGCGGGCGGAGGCGGCCTCCGCCTCGCCGCGCTGCCAGCCCTCCTTCGAGCCGCTGCAGCACGGTCCGGAGCTGGACCGCCAGGCCGCGGTGATCGACCGCCTGGACGCGGGCGCGCACGAGGAGAGCGGCGTGAACCAGGCGCTGGCGGCGCTGATGCAGCGGCGGCTGGCCGCCGCGCGCAGCGCCTCGGAGCGCACGCTGGGCGCGCTGCGCGCGCTGGCGGGCGCGGAGCTGGCCCAGGCACGCGCGCTGGGCCTGGCGGCGGGCGTGACCCTGGCCGCGGAGACTGACGGCCCGGGGCTGCGCCGCGCGCTGGCGGCCTTCCAGGAGGCCCCGCGTGCGGCGGCCGCCTGCCACGCCCGCGCCGCCGATGGACTGGACGCCCAGGCCCAGACGCTGAGGGCGCTGGTGGACCGGCTGCGCCGGGAGGCCGCGGGGGTCGCGAGCGACGCCGCCGCGCTCAAGGCCGGCGTCGACGCCGCGCGGCGCTCGATGCAGGCAGCCGCCGCCGTGCACCGCGCGGCCTGCGGCCGCGCGCCGGGCGCGCTGGGCCGTGGCGGCGTGGAGGCCGACCCCTGGGTCACGGAAGCGCGGCTGGTGCAGGGCCAGGCCAGGCTCATGGCCGCGCAGCAAGCGGGTGGGTGGGCGAGCAGGGGTGGTGATGGCGTCTTTTTGGTGGTGGGGGGAAAGGGAGAATGCGTCGACGGGCCCAGGGGCCCCGACGGTGTTGGGATGTCAGGGGTTGTCCTCCGAGGCGCTGCGCATCCCAGTCTGTATTGCAGTGCAGCCATGCCCCATCCTGGCTCCGACCTCCTCCCACAGAGCGGCGCTTCCTGGCCAAGGTGGGGGCGCAGGTGGAGAGCATGGAGCGGGAGCGCGCTGCTGTGCTGTCCACGACCCTCGCGGCCTCGGTCCGCATCTACGGGTGGGCGGGATCGAGTTGGACCGGGTGGGCCGGGGATATCCTGTGGCAGTCCGTGCTCTGGTCGACCTGCGTGGTGCCCTCTCGTTGTGCGGCTCATAGCGGAGCAGTGCAGGCGCTGACGTCTTTGTTTGGGACCCGGGCATACCGCTTTACACCTGCGTGGTTGAAGACCTACTGACACGCGATGTACTTCCCTCCCTCCCCCCCTCACCTCCCACACAGGGAGAGCCTGGCCTGCGTCGAGCGTGCCGCGCCGCGCCTGGAGGCCCTGCTGGAAAGCGCGGACATGGACGCCGACCTGGCCGCCTTCTGCGACACGGCGGCGCACAGCGTGGCGGCGGGCGAAGCCCTGGCCGCCCGCCAGGCCGGTCTGCTGGCCGGCGTCCGCCGCGAGCTGGCCGCCAGCCCCGAGGTCCTGCGTGCGGGGGCCATGGAGGCCTGGGACGCTGCGCGCGGTGTCTGGGTGCCCGACCGATTTGTGCTGACGCGCGCCGGGTTCCTGCACCGCCTGGCGCGCAGCCCGGGAGGGGACCCGGAGGTTAGCATGGTGCAGGGGCCGCCCACGCCCGTCCTGGCGGAGAGCGTGGCCCTGGCCCGCTGCGCCTTTGAGCAGGGTGATGGGTTCAAGGGGTGGCAATTGCATACAAGGGTGGAGGCGGGGGGAGGCGGGCACATGCTGTCTGGTCACGTGAGGGGCAGCTCTCTGCCACCCCTGCTGCGGGTGCAGCACATGTCAACATGGGCGGTAATGGGTGCACCCTGTCTCCCATCTCTTCCTCGCTACCCTTGCAGGCGAGGCCCCCGTGTTCAGGCTGGTGGAGACTGCGGCCGGTAGCCTGGCCAGGAGCCTGTTCCTGGCGCCCCGCACGCGCGCGCGCACCTTCCGCACGGCTTCCGTGGAGGAGTGCATGGACTGGGCCATTGCCCTGCGGGAGGTGCTGGCCGCGTGCACGCGCTGAAACGAGCGCTGAGCAGTTGCTGGAATTGAAGGCTTTTCCTCGTGCTCGCTCGTTGATAGGATTGAGGTCTCGCCTGAGGATCGGACCCTTGCTGCAACCCATGGCGTTGCCGGAGCACTCACGCCTCGGCACTTCATGCCCATCCAGTGCTCTGCACCTTGAAAAGCAACAGGTCTGAGACAGTTCTGGGCAACATTCTCTTTCCAGGATGTCTAAACACCCACCCCCAAGACATTATCTCGTTGTTAGAAAACTTGTGAACTGCAAATATGATACGATCTCAAGTGAAACGTTGAAAGAGAAAGGCTCGCGCCTCCAAGCCTTCAGGCTGTCATCCTGGACCCATCACATGGCGGCCTGTAGGGCAGGCAATGCTGCCACGAAGATACCCCACTGCTCTTGGGATAGGCTGAGCCCTTTGGCACCAGGGCGCTCCTGGCCATCCTTCTGCACCGAATCCAGGCAGCTCGGGCGCCGGTGGGTATTTGACGGCGTTTTGGGGGGCATCACTGATCCAGGGGGCCACCCTGCTCGGAATGCCATCACAAGTGTCGCCCTCCTGACATGACAGCCTGGCTCACCTCGTACCACTCCCTGATATCTATGGAGTGACGGCCCTTGAAAGCGGAGACACCGGCGCGTCGGCTGCATGGTTGGTTGTGAGGGGGAGATGTTGTTGTGGTGGACTCATCCTGGGCTTACAGCACCGTCTCCAGCTGGATCTGTATACCCATCCCACACCATGACCCAGTCTCGCGCCCCACCCCTATGCCGACCCACCTCGCTGAGAGCTGGGCGCGGCAGCTGTCATCCCGGCGCTCCAGTCCTGCCGTGAGCTGGGGCGCGGCTGTTAGCAGGGCCAGCACCTGGTCAGCCGCCAATGCGATGCCGCGCTTTCCCGGAAGGAGCTGGCCATCCTTCTGTTGGGGTGGGTGGGACTTGGAGGGAGCTTGTGACATGAGAATCCCCACCACTAGCACAGTGTCATAGACGCTGAGATGAATTTAAAGGAGTTGCCATTCAAAGAGCACACAGCCAGTCCCTTGCATGCAACCATTTCTCGCAATTCCCTGGGCCCAGGGCGGGCACGCCGGGTTCAATTTCTTTCCATCGCACCTCATAGTACTCGCGCAGGGACAGCAGGCTCCGCCCCTTGAAGGTCGTGACCTCGGCACGCTTGTTTGAGCCCAGCTCTACGGGACCTGCATCTGGGGGACGATCAGCCGCCTCACTGACTGGGCCCGGCTGCACAGTGATTGGGGCTGGCGAGGGTTTGGCGTGAGTGAGACTAGGACCTGGATGCTGCGCAGTCGGCTTAGCATTGGAAGCTGGTGTGGGGTGGTCCACCACAGAGGGCCCGGCAGCACCTGAAGGGAAATTGGTGCGCTTTGTTGATGGGGTGCTGCGAAACATTGGTGGTGTGTTGGGGAGGTCCGGCACCATTTGGGCCCTGAGCAACTCATCCCTGCCTACACCGCGGTCGGCCATATCCTTTCCGAGCAAGAGGCCCATCCTCTGCATTTCGCCGCTCACCCTTGCGATTGAGCTTGCTGTCCAGCAATGGCGCCGCAGCCAGCAGGGCAGAGGCCTGCTCCCGGCCGAGGCGCACGCCCTTCTTTCCCGGGATCAGGCCTGCGTCCGAGCCGGCATGCCACTGCCGCAGGTCCAACGCCCAGGTGCCTGCAGGTGCGTGGAGGACATCGCAGCGCACCCCGGTGACAAGGGCACGACAACCAGCAGATGTCATGCGCAAGGCGATCCTGGAGGTGAAAGCAAGCCTGTGGCCGTCCTGGCGCATCTTCTCGGGCCGCCACGGTGACCCCCTACCGCCCAGCCCAATCCCACCCAGGCACGCCTTTGAACTCGGACACAGATGCTCGCTGGTTCTTATCCAACTCGACGGCATCTCCGCTTGTCCTGGCATCCAGTCGCTTGCAGAGATTCTGCGGAGGGTGAGTTGCAGTGCAAGCCTGGTGCATCAGGACCAACAAGACTGTAGGATCTAAAACCACCCCCCGATGCAGGCGCCCCGCACAGCATGCCAACCACAAACCCACCGGCAGAGCTTGGCTGAGCAGGCCCCAGCCTTGCGGTGACAGAGCCAGGCCCTTGAAGCCAGGCTTCAGCTGCCCCTCCTTGTCTGTATAATACTGGCGGATATCGACGCCCACACGCCCATGCCAGTCCCTCACAGCTGCATACACGTCACCAGAAAGGGGATGGCCATTGGCAGCATCATTTTTGCCATGTTGCTCTGCACCCGCACCTGCAATGAGTGTCATGCAGGAGATTGATGACCTTCTTTTCAGGGGGGGACGACCGCGCCATGGTTGCGACCCTGTGGGTCCAGCAAGCACTCCCATACTGCTCCTCCCCCAAACTGTTTAACAAACCCACCCTTCACTCGCTTGCGAGGCTGTTGAAAGTCTTCATCATCCACCTCATCGTTCCCTCTCGCCGTGCAGCCGGCCAAGAAGGCGTCAGTCTGAGCCTGCACCCGGCAGGGCGGCCGTGCTTTGAATTTTCACCAACATCACACATGTGACCCATGTTGCAGGCCCCGTAAGACGCCCGAACCCACCCTGATATACTCCTTGTATTCATTGAGGGGCTCCCCCAGTCTGTCTTCGAGCTCTTGTTGCACAGTGCGTTGTGTTGCCGCCTCTAAATCGGCCCCTTCCAGGTACTCAAAGAGAGCAGTCCTGATCGCTTCTTTTCGCATACCTTGCGATCACCGCCCGAGATATATTCTTCAGGATTCAGGACATCAGATGGATGATTGACGCGAAGGAACGAAGCTGTGGGAGCCTTACAAATTGGCGATGCTGATCTCGACTCATACGTGCGCGCCACTCAATGACCCTCGCCAGACAGACGAGATCACGACCCATGGCAAGCTTTCGGCGCCATGTCGCGATGTCACTTGCTTGGAATTTCATACAGTGGGATCATTGAGATAATGAAGCCTGCTGCTAGTGGGTAGGCGCGGGGTGCACTCTCTAGGTGCAGATCATGCCAGAGCTTCCGGAGGTGTGTGGCATCCCGTCTTGGGGGCTGAGTGTGCAAGATTCCCATCACACGTCGGTCGAAGCTTGGGATCCAACCAAAGTGATGTTAATGCTTCATTGAATGTGCCTCTTGGACAGGTGGAGAGCGCGCGGAGGCTGCTGCACAGACTGGGCGTGGGGAGGACCATTGTCAGAGCCGTCGTGGCCGATGACGACAGTGAGTCGTGGATCTATCGAGGGATCAGGTACGCTTGAGCGCCGAACCACCCCTATCATTCACTAATCCCTCTATCCTCCTTGATTACTGCGCAGAGGTTGTCAAGGGCATCCCTCCCAAGAAGCTGCAGGCTGCACTACAGGGTTCACAGATCCTGTCCACAGATCGGCGCGGCAAACACATGTGGGCGGTGCTCGGCCCGAGCAAGCACTCCCTCATGCTGCACTACGGCATGACGGGCATGCTTGCAGCCAAGGTGAGGTGCCTGGCAGGCTTCTCCATGCGATGACTTGTCATGGACCATGAATCGCTGCTTGCGTGCTGGGTTGCTCTTATGGGGTCAGCATCCAGTGGCTGGCCGATGAGGGCTGCTGGAAGAGGTGGCAGACATCTTCACAGGGAGGCACACGAACCCTGCTGAGCCGCAGCCTCCCACTGGTTACCTTTGCCGGTCCGCCTCCAGGGTGAAGGTGCGGCAAACTACCGGGGGGAGAATGTGGACGCCGCCTCCTGGCCCCCCAGGTTCTGGAAGATCCACTTTCAGCTGGACGACGGCGCCGAGATCGCGTTCTGTGACTCGAGACGCTTTGCCAGGGTGAGGTTTCGGGGATTATGGGTTGAAGGAGGGCTTTGGGGCTCGGGGGGCTTGGCTCCCATGATGAAGGTTTGGCAGAGCTGGGGCGCACTCAGTGGGCGCGGCCGCCGTGCTTGATTGTGGCGATATCCTTCCCAGCGTGCCATGTCGTTGTGCGTGCCGTCCGCTGACCTGATTCAAAGTCCGGCACGCCTTGCTCCTGGAGCCCCTCCAATCCCCCGGCTGCGTGCCAATGTGCCCGTTCACCCTTTCCTGAACCTGCGACAGGTGCAGTACGTGGCCGACCCGCTGGCCCTGCCCAGCATTGCGGCCCTGGGCTGGGACCCACTCACCGGCATGCCCGGCGTAGGGGAGCTGACGCAGGCCCTGGCCCGCCAGCGCCGCTCCATGAAGGCCGTGCTCCTGGACCAGGTGGGGGAGGCGGAAAGGGAGGAATGGGGTGTGGGTGAGGAGGCGCCGAGGGCGGCGGGGCTGGAGGCCGGCGCCCAGGAGGCGGCTGGGCGGCCAAGAGGGTGTGTGCGTGCCGGGGAATGGGCGCTTGCAGGCCTTGCGGACACCCTGCCACCCCTCCCAGCCTCCCATCCCTGCACAGTCTTTCTTGGCTGGAGTCGGGAACTGGGTGGCCGACGAAGTGCTGTACCAGGCGCGCATCCACCCGGAGCAGCGCGCCGACGCGTTGACCGAGGAGCAGGTGCAGGGATCGTGTCTGTGGGGAATGGGAGGAATGTGCGGTGAGCGTAGTTCCCTCCTGGGCAGTCGTGCCTGGGCGTAGCGGGGGGGCCTGCCGATGATTGAGAATTCTCTGGGAAAGAGACGCATATGCCAGGCACCCAGACTCCACGCTGCCCTCCCACTGGCGCCCTTTCCACCACCTGCAGGCGGCGCGTGTGCATGGCGCGGTGCAGCACATCTGCCGTACGGCCAGCGACCTCAACGCAGAGTCCGCCCGCCTCCCGGCCACCTGGCTCTTCCACGCACGGTGAGCGGGAGAGACCTGCAATTCTTGACGTGGCGTTGGAGCCCTGCCAGTGTCCCCTCGTGTTTTTGGCACCTGCGTGGCACAGCAGTGCCTCTCTATGGCGGGAGGATTACTGTTGGGTACCTGTTCTGCCTGCCGCATCTGACGCTGCCATTAGCGCCTGCCGGCACTGTCATTTCAGACCAAGGTGTGTCGCTGGATGACACGGGCGTCAACTCAGAGCGTGCCCTGTCCACCTGCAGGTGGAGCAAGGGAAGAAAAGAGCGGCCGGAGGTGGAGGGCGAGGCCATAGAGCACATCACGGTCGCGGGGCGGACCAGCGCCTTTGTTCCCAGACTGCAGGTGCTGCAGGACGGCGATGCAGGAGTCGAGGATGCCCTGCGGGAGCCGCCCAAGCAGGAGCCGCGCAAGCGGCCAGAGCCAGGGGTGAAAGAGACCAAGGTCAAGCGGCAGGCGGCGACGACCCCACCGCCGGCAGCAAGGAAGCGTCGTGGGGCGGGCTGAGGTCCTATTCACTCCAAGGCCATCCAGTTACTGACACCTCCAGTATGTGCACTTCACCTGTGAGATCATGCTGTAATCCTGCCCCCCTGCTTTCAAATTTCTTGCATCTGTGCACTACTTGCAGCTTACAGCCACGACATGCCGAGGAAAGAAAAGTTCACAAACAGGGTCAATGAAATCTGTAATTAAATGGTCAAGCAGCCTGGGGTGCATCTAGTCAGATCAGTCCAGGATGTCCTCGATCGCCTCGATGGCAGGGGCAAACTCGTCCTCTAGAGCAGGCACGATCTCAGACAGGGGGGGCAGGGCCTTGTCAAACTTCTTGAACTTGGAGAACTTAGCCTCCAGCTTCTTGCCGGTGTCATCAGACAGGGGGAAGTACTGGTTCAGGGGGATGTCGAACTCTGCGCCGCCGATGACGACCTCGGCCTCCACGCCGATGGTCTTGCGGATGGCGCAGGACTTGCCGATGAAGATGGTGGGGGTGAAGGCCTTCTTCACGCACACACCGGGCTCCTTGGTGAGCGAGATGGAGGCAGGGGTGCAGATGATCTGCTTCTTCAGCTCGTCGATGATGCAGGTCTTGGGGGAGTACGACAGGGAGACGGTGGGGCCGGCGCGAGGAAGGGGTCCACCGTTCTCGGAGATGGTGGATGGTCTTGCGGATGGCGCAGGACTTGCCGATGAAGATGGTGGGGGTGAAGGCCTTCTTCACGCACACACCGGGCTCCTTGGTGAGCGAGATGGAGGCAGGGGTGCAGATGATCTGCTTCTTCAGCTCGTCGATGATGCAGGTCTTGGGGGAGTACGACAGGGAGACGGTGGGGCCGGCGCAGAAGGGGTCCACCTTCTCGGAGATGGTGAAGCTGTGGGGAGAGGTTGTGGGAGGGGGCAAGTTGGGGTGGCAAC
>NW_011934316.1:43995-49626 GCF_000733215.1 Auxenochlorella protothecoides
GAATGCCCAACAAGACGCATTGCTCCAGTAGCTTACGTGTAGTTCCTGCAGAACTTGGCGAGGGTGGACTCGAACAGGTCGTGCAGCTCGGGGATGGAGTGGGGGCGGCGGAACTCGGCCAGCTGGCTGTTGTCCAGGAAGTCATCCATGCTGTTCTTCAGGTCAAAAGGGAACAGCTTCTCCAGGCTGAAGTCTACAGTGGGTAGAGGTGGGAGGTTTGGGGATGCAGATGTGAGTGTGATACAGGAGGGTCACGGCTTGCTGGACCCAGGATCTGCTCACACCATGCAAATTCATGAAGTCGTACCGTTGTCCTTCCAGGCTGCAGGGACGTGGTCGCTCCAGTTTCCACCCAGGATGTCCTTGAAGAAGGAGTGGGCGTCCTGTATGTTGTGGACGGTGGATTCAGGGCAGGGTCACGATGTCTGATGGATCTTGCTGTCGCAGTGACATGCCACTGCCGAGCTTCTCTGCCATTCAAACACACAGGCCCCAGATGCTCACCTCCTTCAGGCCAAGCATGCTACGACCATGGCTGGTGGTGGACTGGAGGGTGTTCTGCAGCTCCTCGGAGAAGCCCTTGAACACTGCGTAAACAGATGAGGGGGCGGGTTTGCACATGGAGAAGTGGTCAGCACATGGGAAGGGCATTTCAGCTTACGCCTGGAATCCCGTGGCGGCAATGACTTGCGTCGCGATCCAACGGCCATGGGACGCACCCTCGGCGATGGACTCTGGGGTCAGAGGAAGAGACGTCTTCTCGGCCAGGACCGATGAGGCCGTCAGCGCCACCAGCAGGAGGACAAGTGCACGTGCCATGGTGAGACCCTGAGAGACACAGGGACCGATCAGCAGGGAAATAATACCCGTATATTTGCCGATGCTGCGCTTATAACCCTTTCCGAATCCATGGCAGTCCGTTGTCCTGCATGAATGGGCTCTGCCTCGAGAAGCGCAGCCGGAATTCGAAAACGGACGCAGCGGCTGGTCCGGAGGTCCCATTCGGCACTGTAAGGGCACCCGATAGTGCGCGGATTCTGCCATTTTGGGTACCGGGAAGCCGCCCTGAACCCATAGAGTTGAATCAGGATCCCAAAGAAATGGTTTGTTGTATACATTAGAAGCCTATAGTACGTCTTACACGGCTGCACTGGCTGTAAGCACCCTGCAGGCCCGATGCCGGAGCTGAACTCTCGGCCGCACATACAGCATGCGCAAGTTGCGACGACTTCACTATGGGGCCTAAGACCAGGCCTCGGGCCTGCTATACCAGAGTATTGTTATGATCAAAGGCTTGTAATGTTAACAAGAGTATATTAATGCCCCGCGGTCTGAGGTTTGGTTCGCTATCCACCAGACTGAAGCCATGCCACAATGCTCGATCCGTTGGCGGACTGCGGCCATCCTGCGCTGCAATGCTCGTTGGTCGCAATATCACCAATAAGTACTATCGTATGAAGAGAGCGTTGGCACAGAGCTTAGTACTACCGACGGTAGGGATTACCTGGGTGACCGGCATCGGTGGGGTTGAGTTAAGGTCGTGCATCTGCTTGTTTTGTCTGTTGTGCACAATTACAGTACCGTATTGATACATCCTTCCGCTCCGTACGCGTTACGGAAGGTCTTTCCGACAATGTTGAAGGCTACTTGACTCCCAGCATACACAAGGCACCAGAGATTGGCTCGCGTCGCGCTACAACAACTTGCACGTGCCGAAGGGAGGGGTGGATCAGAGTAGCCAAAGCTCGACGAGCGATTTGGTGTGCAACTAAGAGTATATTAATGCCCCGCGGTCTGAGTTTTGGTTCGCTATCCACCAGACTGAAGCCATGCCACAATGCTCGATCCGTTGGCGGACTGCGGCCATCCTGCGCTGCAATGCTCGTTGGTCGCAATATCACCAATAAGTACTATCGTATGAAGAGAGCGTTGGCACAGAGCTTAGTACTGCCGACGGTAGGAATTACCTGGGTGACCGGCATCGGTGGGGTTGAGTTAAGGTCGTGCATCTGCTTGTTTTGTCTGTTGTGCACAATTACAGTACCGTATTGATACATCCTTCCGCTCCGTACGCGTTACGAAAGGTCTTTCCGACAATGTTGAAGGCTACTTGACTCCCAGCATACACAAGGCACCAGAGATTGGCTCGCGTCGCGCTACATCAACTTGCAGGTGCTTAAGGGAGGGGTGGACCAGAGTAGCCCAAGCTCGACGAGCGATTTGGTGTGCAACTAGAGTGCGCTGACTTATTATTTTGGTGCGATCAAGTTAGTAAGTCCATTCATCATGTGCTACCGTCTATTTCTGTTTCCCGCGCTCTGTGAGCTGCCGACGCCTATCTTTGGGGACCAAGCTGCTTCGCCGGAAGTCCCAAGGTGCAGAGTCGAATTTCACACATGACGAACTGTCGATGCAGCATCCCATAGCGCTGAAAGTTTCCAGAGTCAGGCCAAACTGGATAGGTGAGCCGTGCCCCTTCATGATTCCCTCTTCCAATCATCCTGCCCTCCCCACCAAACTGCTCTCAAAGCGTTGGATGGATCGCTCATTGGTTAAAGTCACAGAATCATATCTTACCTGTGATACACTGAAGCAAGGAATGAAATGGAGTTACAAATGGAGTGGAGTCTGGAATGATGGAGTCGGAAAGGGGAAGGGACAACTTGCAAGTATCAGGGGGGTGTTGGGTGAGGCATCAATGCCTCATCCGCGCTCAAAACAGAGATGTGGATGTATGGCACATGGAACACTTAGACAGGAGCAGAGAATCTCTAGTTCAGCACCACCGGGGGAATCTCGGGCTCGGGCTCGGGTGCGGGCTCGGCCTCGAACTCGGTCTCAGGCTCCACGGTGGGGGGGTCGGCGATGATCTTGTCAAACTTCTTGAACTTGGAGAACTTGGCCTCCAGCTTCTCGCCCGCCTTGTCCGACAGTGGGAAGTACTTGTTGAGGGGCACAACAAACTCACCCCCGCCGATGACGACCTCGGCCTCCACGCCGATGGTCTTGCGGATGGCGCAGGACTTGCCGATGAAGATGGTGGGGGTGAAGGCCTTCTTCACGCACACACCGGGCTCCTTGGTCAGGGTGATGGAGGCGGGGGTGCAGATGATCTGCTTCTTCAGCTCGTCGATGATGCAGACCTTGGGGTTGTAGGTCAGGGAGACCGTGGGCCCGGCGCAGAAGGGGTCCACCTTCTCGGAGATGTTGAAGCTGTGGGAGAGGTTGTGAAACGGAGGTTCGGAGTCGCCCGGTGTGTGGGAGTCGAGATTACCATTCAGGGAGCAACCATGTGCCAGGACACCCCTCCTCCCAAACCTACGTGAAATTCTTGCAGAACTTGGCGAGGGTAGACTCGAAGAGGTCATGGAGCTCAGGGATGGTATGGGGCCGGCGGAACTCGTCCAGCTGACTGTTCTCCAGGAAGTCATCCAGGCTGTGCTTCAGGTCAAAGGGGATCAGCTTGTCCAGGCTGAAGTCTGCAGGATGAGAGGTTGATCACTCTGGCTCTGGACGAGTAGCCGCTGACAGATGAGCGCCAACAATTTGAGTCATGGCTCGTCACCCAGAGTACATCACTGAGAACTCACCATGGTCCTTCCAGGCCGCGGGGACGTGGTCGCTCCAGTTTCCGCCCAGGATGTCCTTGAAGAAGGAGTGGGCGTCCTGTGTATTGTGGAGGGTGGTGATGGGAGAGATGCTTAGCACACGGCTGTGTGCAGGGACTCAACAGCATGCTGCTATCAAGGGACACAGCCAGCTGTCAACAATTCAATGCACACAGCCTCACCTCCTGTAAGCCGAGCATACTACGTCCATGGTTGGTGGTGGAGTGGAGTGTGTTCTGCAGCTCCTCGGAGAAGCCCTTGAACACTGCAGGTAACAACACCAGAGGGGGACAACCTCAGCCGATGGGAAGAAAATCGGCTGGATGCACCTATAGCTGCGGCCGCATGGACTTCTGTCACGATCTGGAAGGCATTAGACATACCCTCGGCGATGGAGTCAGCGTTGAGAGGGAGTGAGGTTTTCTCGGCCAGGACCGTCGTGGCGGTCAGGGCTACCAGCAGGAGGACAAGTGCACGTGCCATGATGAATGTTTATGCCGAAGAGAGGTTGAGCGGCGGTGTAACACCTCCCGGTGGTGAACCGAAATGCCCCTTTTGATCCTCTCCGACACCCTAATTGTCCGTTGGCCCGCTTTGAAGGGAGATGTGCCTCGAGGCCCTCAGCAAGATCTCGATACCGGGTGCTGCAGCTGGACCGGAGGTCCCATCTTGTGATGTAAGGGCACTTCGTACTGGGCAAACATACATCCTCAGGTTTCCAGTAGAACCCATTGTGCATTCCATAAAACACTCTTCCCATAAGAACAGTGCTTTACCACATAAGAGGAAGACAGATCGTGCCTCAGGCTGGCTGATCGACTGCAGGCAGCCCGAAGAATTATGTTGGAGCTGAGTGTGACCTACAAGCTGCCCTTTGGTGCCCTTGCTGCAACGGTGGCCGGCCTAGTGCTGCAGCACCGGGATACTGTCGCGCATTGTGGTTGCGGTTTTGTCCACTGATGCACAAGCTGGATTGCATCGGAGCTGTACAATCTACATCAAGATGCCGCCCAGTCTCTATTTTGGATATGCCACCACTTTACAGATCATGAATTTGGAGAACAGGCATCCCAAACGTATGAGCTCATCGACTGAATTGCAGCCGACATCAGATCCAAAGATTGAAGAAGGGCTGGCAGGAGCATTGCCTCGGGAAATCTTGATTCCGCCATTAGTAGTTGTAGACCCTGCCGTTTGAGTCTGTATGCTCTCCCAGCGTCAGAACAGGACGAGCGTTTGGTCTGCAATTCCTCGGCTCAGTGTGACACGTGAGAACACGTGCACGATGTATGTGAGGTGGGAATGACTCAAACAGGGTAATGTGAACCCCAGGGTCTGGCACAAGTACCACGGCAGCGAAAGCACGTTGGGTTTACAGAGTGGACCTCCATCACCAATCGCTCAACGAAAGACTTGCCGATCCACTGTCTGTGCTCAAACCGGGACTGCAACGGATAAGAGGTACAAGGTCTATTGGTATTGGGATCTTTGTCATTTGCCCAGAGCCCGGCCCTGGCGCCTTGCTCAAGACCTGACAAACTCACCTTATCAGCGACTTGCAATGCGGAGGAAACCTGCCTCATCAGCGACATGTGGGCTTGCCTAACACCATTTGGGTTTGGGACTCGCGTTCAGCATGGGGTAGTGAAGCTGAGCGTCACATCAACTGTCTGTGTTCTCAACTTATATCCCCCCACCCCTGCCTGACGGGACTGCTATGAACTTTGGATAGGACTAGTTACATCATAGCATATAGATTACTCTTGAAGAGTCTGAATGAAATCAATCGTTTGGTGACTGTCAAAGGTGTTGCGTGTGTGAAGTATTATCCCAAGGACAATGAAATTCCATTCTGTGTGAGAAGGGACCGTGGGCACAGCAGCCTGAGCAGAGAATCTCTAGGTCAGCACCACCGGGGGAATCTCGGGCTCGGGCTCAGGTGCGGGCTCGGCCTCGAACTCGGTCTCAGGCTCCACGGTGGGGGGGTCGGCGATGATGATCTTGTCAAACTTGTGGAACTTGG
>NW_011934317.1:0-4424 GCF_000733215.1 Auxenochlorella protothecoides
GACCCCTGTTTCACCTGATCCCTCCTTCCCCCTCCTCCCCCGCGAACACCACGCCTCGCAGTCGCTGAAGATCGCGCAGGGCGTGTCCGGGACGGTGAGGGACAAGGGGTCGGTTCGGCGCAACGTGCCCTTCCTCATGCAGGCCGTGCGGCAGGGGTTCCAGGACTTTGGGGCGCGGTCCGTGGCCGCCGCGCACGCCGCGCTCGCCGCGGGGGAGCTGCGCCTGCGCGACCGGACCGGGGCGGCGCTGGTCGAGGGCGGCATCCACGACATGCACTCCTACACCAAGCAGGCGTGGTGAGCTGTGGCGTGGGGTCTCCTTTTGCATCCAGTGTGCCCTGTAAGCATTGTTCCGGGGGGCTGAGGGAACGGGGTGGGCCGGGGCTCGCACGATTCGCAGCAGGCCTGCACCAGCAGCTGCAGAGCGCGCGTTGAAGACCTGGAAAGGCGCGCCGAAGGACCCTCAGTCCGTGAGCGGAAGGGCCTCACTGATGCCTCCACACACACTCGGCAATGTGAGGGCGTAAACAACGCAGCGAAATCACTTTGCATGTTGGTCTGATCGCGTGCTCCACGGGGCGAGGGCCGTGCAGCACCTGCGCACCCTGCCGCTCCGAGTCCCCGACCTGGGCTACATGGTGGCAGGGGATGCGTCAAACGATGGCTTCGCGTTCCCAGACCTCCCCAAGCCCAAGCCGCTGCCTGCAAGGGTGCGAGGAGCTGGGCGGGGAGCGACACGATCACTTGCACGGCCCGACACACCGGACCCTGACAGTGCCCCTGCGTGCCCGCAGAACCCCTTGCTCGAGAGGTCCACGGTGACAGACAGCTCGGCGGGATCCCTGGCAGCGCCCTCGGCTGTGGGTGTGCCTGCCTCGGGGGCAGCAGGCCGTCCCCGGAAGAAGCTGCCATTCCAGATAGGATGCAGCCCCATGGACTGGCTACGCCTCAGCCGTTCCAAGGCCGACCTGTCAGGTGGGGCGGCTGTGGGGTGCTTGAGGTGTGCCTCTGAGCAGGCAGGGAGGCCGTGACACCTCTGCATGGCCATGTCGTGTGCAGGCCTGAAGGGCGGCGCCCCTAGGCGAGGCATCACGCTGGAGGAGGTGAAGCAGCACAGGACGCGGGACGATGCATGGACCGCCATTCGCGGCAAGGTGCGGCCTGGTGCGAAGCTGTATGCGGGGAGGCCGGTCGCCAGGGTGATTGGCGGATCTCCCTTTGCCTGATGCCCCGCCGGCTTCATTGCTGAGGAGGCCCTATTCTCGTTTGGCTTGCACCCCCCACCCGGCCGGCCTCCCCTCCTCGCTGCATAGGTTTACAACATGAGCGCATACATGGCCTTCCACCCGGGAGGCGACAAGATGCTGCTGGCGGTGGCGGGCAAGGACGGCACCGCCATGTTTGACAAGTACCACCCCTGGGTCAACATCGATTTCCTCATGTCGGCGTGTGTGGTGGGTCTGCTGGCGCCCCCCACTCCTGGCCCTGCGGGGGTCGAGTGGGAGGACGACGCGCCGGCGCAGGAGCATAAGCCCGATGATTTATAGTTTACGAATCCTCCATCGCATAGCACCCTGCTGAGATGGCTCTGACGCTCCTCGCAGTAGGCTGCAGTCGTCCTCACCACGCTCAATGTTTCCGGCTGGCAGTCTTCCCCGCTCACCATTGTAAACTATCGGTATAGGCTGTGTCTAAAGGCAGCGCATGGTTCACGCAGGGCCTTCTGCCTGCAGCAGGGGCTCGGGCTCAGACGCCGCCATCTGACTCTGCAGTGCTTGGAGCGGGAGGCGCCGCCGTCTGCGTGGCATCAAAGTCGGCATAGTCCACGCCCAGCCGGCCGCTGTGGCCTCTCCGCAGGACAGGCCGGAACTGGTGTCCCCACCGAATGTCAGAGGGGAAGTAGGACCTCCTCGCCTGCAAGGCCATAGGGGTTACAAGGGGGGCAGTTCAGGTCGGCAAGGGGCCCAACTGCGGGCTGGGGGAGGTTCCTAGGCGCACCTCCTCGCTGCATCATGCAACGACCAGGCAGCCCTGCATGCTCCTGCCCCCGGCCACCCCAGGGCATGTTCCAAAGGATCCCATCCCCCTCTTTCCCCCACGCCCAAGAAGAAAAGCTAGCCTGGATGGGCGTGGCGGTGGTCTCATCAATGCCGTCCAGGATGACGAGGATCTCCACATCCATCTCATCCAGATCCTCCTCGTTCAGGCCATACAAGGGGCTGTCAGCATCCACTGGCAAGGGTCATGGGCCCGGGAGAGTAGGGGATTGGTGTCGGAGCTCACAATCTTGCACAGGGGCCTCCCGCATTTGCCCAAGGGAATCTCACGGGAAACCAATCCATGCACACACCAGTGTGGTACAGGATGGAGGGCACCCCCATCCACAGCTTCCCGCCGCCCAGCTGTGGCAAGCAGGGTGGGAGTTGGGATGTGGGACTGAGGGCGCCGAGAGGCACTGGGCGCACAACACACTGAGTAGTAAACCGATGCAACCTTTTCCGACTTCTGTGCTTCTCCTACCACCTAGCATTCATGACTGCCCCACCACCGAGCCTATGATTCCCTAGGAGGCCAGCGAGAGCACCTGGACCCCTCTTCCCCTCCCCTGCAACCTCGGGCCTCGCCTGTCTGACGTTCAGGTCGGAGTAGACGTACTCATGGCTGTCTGGTCCATGGTGGACGAGGCGCATGAAGAGCATGCGAACCTCAGGATGCAGCAGCTGCGGGGAAGGGGATGGGCGGGGAGTGCGATCCAGGGCCCAATGCAGGGCGCTTGGCGGAGGTGTGGTACACGGCGCATGGTCAAAGTACCCATGGACCTCAGGAAAGGGTGCCCAGCAGATGCAGCAGGTCCACAGCATATCAATCCCATGCCTCACTCCCACCCTTTCCACCCTACCTGGTGTTGGCGGAGGTTGGCCACCCTGAAGCAGAGCCACTGGGTGCCATCATCCTGGTCGTGGCAGGCCATGATCTCGCTGAAGCGGAGGGTGCTGGCCCTCTTGGAAGGCGTGCTGCGCGGAGCATGGGGTGAGGGAATGTATGGACTATTTGAGCTAGTATGTAGCTACGTGAAGTTCTTCGCAAGGATGATGCCCTTCCAGCACTGGGTCCAATCACGCAAGCTCTCATGCAGTCTTCAAGCGGCTCATCTTGTCCCACACATGCCCACTGCCAGGCACGATCCAGAAGGCGTGCCTGAATCTCGCGTATACAACGCCCAGCAGGGCAGCCTGCAGCAGGCAGGTGGTCAACACCTCCGCCAGGATCAGGAGGTTGGTGCTGACGCAGTCTGGATTTGGCGCCCTGGAACATGTCGGCAAGGGAGGGTTTGAGTGGATAAAGCTGGCATCAAAGGAGCACTGGGACAGACAGACCCGGCATGGGTAGGTGATGACAGATGTGAGCCTTCGAGCCATCGACTGGTCGCTTTGACACCATGTCAGTGCAGCTCCAGTGTCCTGCAGACTCGACCGGAATTCCTGCCGGGCTGCTCTAACATCCTGTCACCCTCTGAGAAAGCGTCTTCCCCTGAGAAAGCGCCTTCCAATCAACACACTTTCTATCCCCTCGATTCATCGCCCATCACCCACATGTGGCCGTATCCAATGGTGGCCGAGGTGTGCACACTAAACCACATGGCGTGGGAGAACTGGTGGACCTTAGTGATGCAGCCATCGGGCTCCAGCATGTACAGAAAGGCGAAGGTGGTGTACTGCGCGGCGCACGGGAGAGTGGGGTGAGGGGGAATGGATGCTGCAGAGGTAGCCTGGGGCAACATCTGATCTTGACTATGACCTGAGCATTTGGATGCCAGCACCACGCTTCCCTGTCCCCGCACCATGCTCAGATATGACAGCAGGAAAGTTAGGAAAAATAAGTAGTTTGGCATCTGTGGGGGATTGAGAGGTGCAGGATGAAGGGGGGTTTTTGCTCTCTGTGCATTCTATCCTCAGGGACCCATCCCCCGGTGCGATCCCGTGCCCGACGCCCAAGATCAGGTCCAGTCCTTCACCACACTGTGTCACTCACGTTCACCAGGGTGTGGAACATGTCGTTGTAGTACATTGTCATCTTATGGTTCATGTTGTGACGCTCGAGGGAGAGGCTTTGAATGGCCCTGCGTACAAACGAGATGAGAACTGGGGGTGATGATGATCTTGTGGCTGTGTACCTGCCCGCTAGGGTTTGGTGAGCTCTCATGGCGGGGTGCGACCACCAGGGGCTCGACGCACCTGGCAGCAGCCAAGCGCTGGAGGGTGCGATGCCTCTTGAGGGGCATCGGGAGGAAGGGGCTGTCGAAACTCGCCTCCGACGGCCCCATATAGTCCTTGGCCGACCTCATTGGGGGGGGCCTCACCGACTTAGGGCTTCCAACACTCCAGAGTTTGGGACTCTGACTGAAACGTAGAGGTTTTCATTGT
>NW_011934318.1:0-3307 GCF_000733215.1 Auxenochlorella protothecoides
ACCCCCTTCCTTGAAGTGTGACAGTGACGGCCTCAGTTCCGACTGTCTGTAGGACACATTGCACATTGATGGCACAAGGCCATCGAACCATCATGAGGCTGGGAGGAAGGGGCACACCTGATCGCTTACACATCCGCTTCTGCCGCGAGCTCGTTGTTCTGCACGCAAACTTGTTTCGAACGCTGAACCCTGTAACCCAGCGGGCGTCGCTCGCATCACAGATAAAACAGTCATCAATGCAAGGCAGCCAATCCTTGTCCGAAGTGATGGTGTAGGTGGAGAGTTTGGTCTGCACCCCTCCTACGGTGTTTTACAAAAAGCCTGTGAAGAAAACAGGGGATGCGCGGTCTTCCACGTATGACCAGAGGTCCACTTGTCCCAAGCACACCTTTCACCCTCGGGCACCCAGATCGCAGTGACTCTGGCTCGCGATGTGTGATGTTGGTTGGGGGTCGCAAAACACGGCAGCAGGCAGCGGCAGCGGGGCGGTAGGTGGCAGCAGCTGATAGTAGCCGCCTCCACATTGACCGAATCTTAGTGTCGAAGGTGGGAATTGTTTGGCGCACACCCTTGCAACCCACAATGGATAAAAGGCGAGAGCCTGGCCGACTTTGCACCGATTTCTTGTCTTGTTTGTACATCTGAGCACTATTTGATTTTGACGAGACCGGATCCACCCATTTCCGGCATCAGTGTCGACCCAGCGCTGTCCCTGTGCGCCTCCCCCGGTCGCACCCACGCCCGAAGTCTACACCTCGCCGTGTCCCACAAACACCCTTTGCCGCCATCCTCACCATCTATAATGTCTTGGTGAGTTCCGGCGTGCGCTGGGAAGTCGAAATGTAGGACTTCACAGTTGAGTTGTCCTGGATCCGGTGGTTGCATGGACGGGATCCGACTGTATCGACATCCTCAGGGTATGGTCTCACCGTCGACTTGGAGAAACATCTCGGATCTTCTCTCGTCGAAGACCATCCACGACCTTTTCACTCCACTCGATAGAGGTGCCCGGGCCATCTGACTCCTAGGTCACTCGTCGACAGCGACCCTCGTGTTGCCATGACTGAACGCCTAAGTCAGCCGTGAGTGTGATACTCTTATCGTGCAGTTGGGTTAAGGGAGGGGTGGACTGGGTCGCGTTGACATTCAGGCATAGGCGTCTCTCGCAATCTTCACCACCGGCCAACCCCCCCTTGGGGTTGCTATGACATGGAGGTCTACTCAAAGACTGCCCTCGCATCCACTCCTTCAATAGGGTGCCTGGGGCCAGGCCGAGACAGCTCCCCAAGCTGGGCAACCGGCTGCAGCCTCGGGACTGGGTGCCCACGGCCGAGGCTGCGATCCGGCGCCGTGACTGCCTGATGCGCTGAGCGGGAAGGGAATCACGGCCCGGGGAGCGCCAACACCGCATACATCAAAATTGGCTGGCACAAGCCGCCTCTGCCCCCCCTCCGAGGTGTGGCGATGTCGCTTGTTTGGGCTGGTGAGGAGTCTTGGCATGGCTGTGATCGTGGGGTGCGCGTCGTTGAGTCGACGGGCATGCATGCATGCAGTTGGGTATGTGCATGGGTTCGGAGCTGTAGAGGAGACGATGCAGTGCGAGGGACCTTGCTCACCCTCACACAAAACTTCGGCACCCCAGTGACAACGGCGAGCCAGCGCATCCAGGCCAAGGCACGCAACAGACCCCTTGTCCAATGGACGTTGACGTCGCGGCGGCGGATGATGCCCCCTCGACTTCGAGACCTCTTGCATCCGCGGGCCAGGTGATTGTGTTGAGTGGAATGTGATGGGTTATTTGATCGGTGTGCGACAGGCATGGCTGTGGCGGAGTGAGGATGTGATTCTTAAAGTTGGTATCTGCAACTTATAGGCGAATACACACAGCCCACCCCGTGTTTTCTCGCCCCTGTGTCGTAGGACTCTCAGACGCCCCCTGTGCCACTCGGCGTGGTCAACAAGCTGGACGATGCGGAGAAGAGGGATCAACAGTGGCAGAATGATGCCACGGTGAACGAGTGGCGGACGGCGCCCGGCGAGGCGGGCACGCTAGGCCGATTCGGGAAGGTGTGTGAGGACTTGGTGTGCCACTTTGGAGAAGGGGCTCCGGGGGCCACTGTAGTGTCCCCAAGCATGCGTGGCTCTACTGATCGAGACACCCAGACACACATAGTGACACCGTGTGCCCGCGCTATCACAAACTGTAGGTGCTCGGTGACTACGCCACAACCTCCATCAAGACGACCTGGAACGGCTTCCGGGACCTTCAGAAGAAGAAGAAGAAGAAGAAGATGAGGCAGCAGCAGCAGCGCGTGTTGGATGCGCTTCGACCGACAGTGGACGACGTCGTCGCAGTCGTCACCGAGTCGCGCACCGTCGGCGACCCGTTTGCCAACTTCCACACCATCCGTATGGTGGAGGAGTTTGAGCGGCGGAACCAGGCTGGCCGGGCGGATGCGGATGCGGCACTGCAACCACTTGACAATACTTTTTTTTACAGGTGGGCCTCGTGTGTTGACGATCAGAGAGGTTTGGGATGTGGGTGATTTGTAGGCACACCGGTGCTGTGGTTTCCTTGTTTGATAGAGGAAGGAGGGTCCCATGACTGCTCGTAGTGTCTGCTGGTTTGATCAGCAAGGCATGAAGCTGTCTGGTACACGTTGCCACAGACAGGTTGCAGCGGCATGCGCGGCAGAGCAGCTGCCAAACAACCACCCACCCATTTACCCACCAACCCACGGCGCAGATGCCTGACGCTCATTTGGCGACCTCGCGAGGCAGCTGGCGGAAGGGCGGGCACTGGGGCGAAGGCGGCGTTCTCGCCACTGGCCGACTCCGTCGCCCGCTTCCAGCAGACACTCGAGCGGGCTGGTGTCGACCTCTGGCCGCCGGACATGGAGTACATCAGCCCCCTTGTCCACGAGGCGGCGGGGGCCAAGGCTACGGCGACGGCCACCTACTAAAAGAGGGAGCTCCTCCGCCATCTCCAGCAGAACGCCAAGCTGGAGCTAGGGGTAAAGGGAAATTGGCCACGCCACTGCGCCCGCGCAGTGCTGTCCGTCAGCTTCGCAACCCCTCTGGCGCCGACAGAGGACCCGGTCGCCGCTCCCGACCAGGCAACCTCGACCCCAGCGATTGGCGCCAGCGCAGCTGCTGAGCCCGTCTTAGACATCGCGTCCGGCCTGCCGCCCCCGGCCCTGGCCCCCGGCGTCTCCACAGCTGCAGCGCCCGCCCCAGACGCCGCGCCCGACTAGACGCCCCCAGCCCCAGCCACCGGCAACGTCGCAGCGCCCCCCCCCGCGCGCCG
>NW_011934319.1:0-11942 GCF_000733215.1 Auxenochlorella protothecoides
AGGCGGCAGCCATCGCAGTGGCGCAGGTACGAGGAGGGCACCATTGAAATGCAAATGATGACTCCTGTCCGACTCTGAGGCCAACTCTCAGGCTGTCTCCATGCCACCTGTTCCTGCAGGTCAACCAAGGTGCTGACGTTCTGGACATCAACATGGACGATGGCCTGATCGAGGGCGTGGGTGCCATGACCCGCTTCGTCAACCTCCTGGTCTCTGACCCGGAAGTCAGCCGCGTGCCCTTCATGATCGACTCATCCAAGTTCCACATCGTGGAGGCGGGCCTCAAGTGCTGCCAGGTGGGCCGGGCAACTGTTATTGAGAATCAGCATTCGACTGGATGCTTGATGCCATGTAACAACTGTTGCGCTCATCCCTCGCCCTCCGTACTAATCTCCACAACCATGCGTTCACCTTGTAGGGCAAGGTCATAGTGAACTCCATTTCGATGAAAGAAGGAGAGGCCAAGTTCCGGGAGCATGCCCGACTTGTGCGTCACCACGGGGCGGCCGTCGTGGTCATGGCCTTTGACGAGGAGGGCCAGGCCGCTGGCTACCAGGACAAGGTGGGTTGCTTGAGTTTGGGGTGTGTCAGGCGCTGCCGGCTACTCAGCAGCACGCAGCGCTGCATCATGTCTTGCTCGACAGGATCCCTGCTCAACCCTGAAGACCACACCCGCTGCCTGCATGCAACCCTCCTTTCTCAAATCCTTCCCCCTGCACAGATTCGCATCTGCATGCGTGCCTACAAGATCCTGGTGGAGGAGGTGGGCTTTGACCCGCAGGACATCGTCTTCGACCCCAACATCCTCACCGTGGGGACGGGCATGGCGGAGCACAACAACTACGCCGTGGACTTCATCCGCGCCACGCGCGAAATCAAGCGCCTGTGCCCCGGCGCCAAGGTCAGCGGCGGCGTGTCCAACATCGCCTTCTCCTTCCGCGGCAACGAGCCCGTGCGCCGCGCCTTCCACTCCGCCTTCCTGCACCACGCCTGCGCGGCGGGGATGGACATGGGCATCGTGAATGCCGCCCAGGTGGGGTGGATGTGTGCTGGCTGGCAAGGTTGGGCGCCTGATCAGGGGAGGGTCTGGTGTGCGGGGGGCCAAGCAATCTTCTTCTCGCGCTGGAATCTGCAGAGGCTGCGGGCCCCCTGCTCAACTCCACCTCATGCGGCTCCTTCCGCTCACGTACACACACAAAACCCTCACATCCACGCTGCCAGGTGATTGCCGACAAGTATGAGCTGCTGGACAAGGAGCTGCTGGAGCTGGTGGAGGACGTGCTGCTGAACCGCTGCGAGAATGCCACTGAGCGCCTGCTGGACTATGCGGCGCTGCTTGACCCCAAGAGCCACCCCACCGCGGTCAAGCGCAAGGGTCAGGTTGGGGGCGCGGCCGCTGCCGAGAAGAAGGCGAGTGGATTGGTTTGGGGTGGGGCGTTGGGGCTGGGGTGGTGGAGGGGGGCAATTCGTGGGCTGGGTGGTATATAAGAATGAGCAAGGGGTTAGCGCGGGGGGATCTGGAGCTTCCCCTGCGCTGTACAGAAGCCTCAGGGTGTGGCTGCATTGTGGTGTCTGCCTGCTTGCGCATGCACCCAGTTGCCCTTTCTTCGCCCAGTGTGGACCCTTGTCATCTGCCTCCACCCTCAGATTCCCTGCTCTCTCCCCTTGCCAAGTTCCTTCTACCTTCCTTTTCCTATCTTCCCCCTGCAACACACATGAAGCTGACAGAACACCCGCACCTACCCCCCTCCCCCTCCCAAGCGCAGGACTCCTGGCGCGACCTGCCGGTGACCAAGCGCATCGAGCACGCGCTGGTGAAGGGCATCGACACCCACGTGGTGGCGGACACGGAGGAGTGCCGCACCTGCGGCGCCTACCCCTACCCCATCCAGGTCATAGAGGGCCCGCTGATGGACGGCATGAACGTGGTGGGCGACCTCTTCGGCGCGGGCAAGATGTTCCTGCCCCAGGTCATCAAGTCGGCGCGGGTGATGAAGCGCGCGGTGGCACACCTCATCCCCTACATCGAGGAGGAGAAGGCGCGGAGCGGGAAGACCGGCAGCGACAACGCGGGTGTCGTCATCATGGCCACTGTGAAGGGGGACGTGCATGACATTGGCAAGAACATTGTTGGCGTGGTTCTGGGCTGCAACAACTTCAAGGTTGGAGGTTTTCTCCCCCTACTTTTGGGGGGGTGGGGGGTGGGGGGTAGAGTCTCGACGCCAGCTGGGAGACGTGTACTGGGGGCAGCAAAGGATGCTTGAGGCGAGGGCCGAGCGCCCAGCTTTGGGCTTGAGAGTTGAGGCCATTTGTTAGGGGGCCCGCCGTGGACACGCATGCCTAACTTGGCGCCCTCTCAGCAAGGCTGACGGTATTGTCATGGCTTGGACAACTCGCAACCTTATGTCCTCACAGCACCCCACAACTCCATCACCCCCGCCTGCCAGGTCATCGACCTGGGGGTTATGGTGGCCTGGGAGAAGATCCTGGACGCCGCGGTGGAGCACAACGCCGACGTGATCGGCCTGTCGGGCCTCATCACACCCTCTTTGGACGAGATGGTCACGGGTGGGTAGGAGTGGTTGGTGCAGGGAGTGATGTGCGGTCTGGGGCACTGGGATCAAGGGGTTTTGGGGTAAAACGGAGTGTGTACGGATGCCCTCAACGGCGCAGGACGCTACAGGCTCACCGTGTGGGACCCTGCGCCTTGGCAGCTGGGGTGAAGCTGGGCTGCCTGTCGCCCAGCGCCTCCTGATGGCTTGGTCAAGCCAAGAATCTACTCCAGCACTGTTTCCCCGCACGCATCCAGATGCAAGGGACCCCAGAATCACTCCCCCAGATCGTACGCTCCCTCCACACACGCCTCATCAATCCTCCCCCGCAGTGGCCAAGCGCATGGAGGAGCGCGGGCTGAAGCTGCCCCTGCTCATCGGCGGCGCCACCACCTCCAAGATGCACACGGCGGTGAAGATCGAGCCCCAGTACTCGGGCCCCGTGGTCTACGTGCTAGACGCCTCGCGCTCCGTGCCCGTGGTCCAGTCGCTGCTTGACGTGCGGGCCAAGGCCGAGTTTGCCGTCGACGTCAGGTGGAAGAAAGAAAGGGAAATGGGGCGGGGGAGGGGGAAAGGGGGAGAGTGCGGGTGATGCACCACGTGCTCGTGCTTTTGGCCTCTGCAATGCCGTGCCTCCTTGTGTACACCTCACGTCGTCAAACCTCACACACGAAGACACCGACCACAAACCAAAACCCGACCGCAAACCAAACCCCGACCACAAACCAAACCCTACTCGGCGTCATCCCGGCTCAGGGAGCAATATGCGGAGCTGCGCGACGAGTTCTACGCCGGGCTGGAGGACAGGCGGTACTTGACCCTGGCAGAGGCCCGCGCCGCCGCGCCCAAGGTGGACTGGGCCTCCGCGGAGAACGCGCCGCATACGCCCTCTTTCACCGGGGTCAAGGCCTACGAGGACTTCCCGCTGGAGGAGGTGGTGCCCTACATCGACTGGAACCCCTTCTTCCAGGTCTGGCAGCTGCGCGGCAGGTACCCCAACCGCGGCTACCCCAAGATCTTCAAGGATGAGGCGGTGGGGCCCGAGGCACGCAAGCTCTTCGAGGAGGCCCAGGCCATGCTCAAGGTGCCCGAGGGCTGGGTTGAGGGGTGCGCCGTGCAAGGGCCTTTCCCCGGCAGGAGTGGGGAGTTGCAGGGCTGGAAGGCGACTGGTGCTCTGCGCGGGTGTCGACCAGTCTGCCATCTGGCGTGAGTCGCAGGGGTGTCTGCCAATGACCCTCTGCACACCACCCCAACCCCTGGCCCCCTCCAAACGCCCATCAGGACATCATCGACAACAAGAAGCTGCGCCTCGTTGGCGTGGTGGGCATCTTCCACGCCAACTCGGCGGGCGATGACATCGAGGTGTATGCCGGCGCCGACCGCGCGGAGAGGCTTGCCACGTTCTACGGGCTGCGCCAGCAGGTGCGACCAGGGGCAGGGAACGCAGGGAGAGCAGGAATACGGGCGTCGCGGTGCACACTACCCTGCATGTGTGTGCGTTGCAAAATTTGGTCTTGGCGGGACAGTGTTGGGCATCTCTTCCCTGATGATCTGCGACTGGAGAGCGCTGACTGCAGCGCTGGGCTGGTTCGGCCAACCCAAGGCCTCCTCCTTGCCTCCCTGTACCCCCGCAGGCCGAGAAGGAGAATGCCGACCCGTACTACTGCCTGTCCGACTTCATCGCGCCCAAGAGCAGTGGGGTGAACGACTACCTGGGCCTGTTTGCCAACTCAGGTCTGGGGCCCGGCCATCCTGTCTGGGGATCTGTGCAGAGATCAGCGCGTCCTTCGGGGAGATGGGGCACGGGCGGGAATACCGATTGTTGTGCCCGGAACACCCTGCTCTGCATTTTCTACCTGTGAAACAGCATTCCATGTCCCCGCACACCACCGCAGCCATGGGCGTGGAGCCGCTGATCGAGGCGTTCAAGGAGGCCGGCGACGACTACTCCTACATCATGATGGAGGCCCTGGCCGACCGCCTGGCCGAGGCGTTTGCCGAGAAACTGCACGCCATCGTGCGTCAGGAACTCTGGGGCTACGCCCCGGACGAGGACCTCAACGTGGACGACCTACTCAAGGTCAAGTACCAGGTACGTGAGACAGGGCCACCAAAAGGAGGCTGCGCAGTCGGGGAGTATTTGGCGCACGGGACGGCACGCTGCTCACACTGCACAGCACGACTCGTGGCGTTATGCAAATGGGAGGGACTCTGCGATTTCTCGCCTCTGTGCTACGTCATGTCAGGGTATCGTCACAGCGTCTCTGTTTGGACGAGCCTCTGAACTCAGCCATGCCATCGCGAAGGACCCCCTACTGCCCGCTCACCTCAACCGCCGCCCACACACAGGGGATCCGACCGGCGCCGGGCTACCCCTCCCAGCCCGACCACACAGAGAAGCAGACCATGTGGGACCTGATGGACATCGAGGCGAGGATAGGGATGGGGCTCACCGAGTCCTTCTCCATGACCCCCGCCGCCTCGGTGTCGGGGCTGTACTTTGCCGGCGCGGCGTCTCAGTACTTTGCGGTGGGCAAGATCTCCACCGACCAGGTCACCGACTACGCCACGCGCAAGGGCATGCCGCAGCAGGAGGCGGAGCGCTGGCTGCGCTCCATGCTCACCTACGAGCCCTGACCGGCGCTGGGTGTTGGTGGTGGTTGGTTGAATTCCCGCTTTCCTTATCACGCCGATCCGAAATGTCGAACTGGCAGACGGCAGGTAATTCGGCGGGTAAATATCGTTACAGGGGCCGGGGCAGGTCGGTTGAAACATCCGATATCGGATCCAATACGGTAATTTTGCTATTGACACCGAGGAAGGGCATCGTGGTGCCGTGCAACCCTGTAACGTCCCACACCTACCGGTCGCTGTCGGGGTTTCATGGCGATCCAGGATCACTTCGACGTCATGGAGGACGACGACGCTGCTTCGGTCAGTGGCATCAGCTCAATTCTGAGTGCCCACACGCCAGAGCGAGGGGGTGTGGACCCCACTGCATCTGGCCGAGCGATCGAGGCCGCCCTGGAGGAGGCCGAGCAGTTGATGCGCCTTGGCTCTGCCACCCACACCGGCATCAGATCCGCCGGGAAGAAGTCTCTGTCCAGCATCATTGATGCATCCGAGCAGCTGCGGCAGCAGGTGTGGCACGGGGGGGGATGTGCATCTTCAATGGGTGGGGGTTGGGTGGGGAGAGTGAGCATCGGCAGGCACCTGCCCACATTCCAGTACTCAAGTCTCCGCCGTCCTCCTCCTCCCAGGTGCGGGATCTGAGGATCGAGAATCACGAGGCCAAGGTGGAGCTGGTGACCCTCCGCGCCCAACTGGCTCAGAAGGAGGTGAGAGGAGCGGGGTGGTTGCTGGGGGGGGTGTCCTATCCCTTGCCAGGGAAGAGGTATGTTGTGCCTGGTCCATGTTGTTCTGCCCACCATGCCCCTGCTCCCCCCCTGTCACAGAGCACGGCACAGCGTATCGAGCACGAGGCCTCTCAGCAGATTGCGGAGCGCGACCGCGTCCTGGCGGAGCTCAGCGCAGCCAATGCTGCCAACCAGGAGAAGCTGGCGGCCCTCTCCGCCCAGGCGACAGCCTCGAGCACGCTGAGCCCCAGCGCGGCGGCGCGGCTGCGCTCGGAGCACGCCGCCGCCATCACCCGCGCAGCGCGCAGTGCGCAGGCGGCCGCCGACCTGCAGGAGCGAATGGAGGCATCCGCGGCGCGCGCCGCCGACGCCATGCGCTGCTGGACGGGAGTGCGCGACGGGCTGCAGCGGGAGGCCGGCCGCCTGGCGGCCGCGCTGGAGAGGAAGACTGCGGAGGCCCAGGACCTGCTGCAGGAGCGGGAGATCCTGCGGGCCAAGGTCGCACTGCTGGGTGGCGCCACCCAGAAGAGGTCGGCCTGGGAGCCGGAGGACGCGGAGGTGGCGCGCTGGAGGCAGCGCGCAGAGTCGCTGGAGCACAGCCTTCGCGAGCGGGAGGGCGTGTGCCACAAGTACAAGCTGGCCATCCGCGCGCTCAAGGCCAAGCTGACGGAAGCGGAGGAGCGGCAGGCGGGGCTGAAGCGTGGCGCGCAGGAGCGCGAGCTGGCGCTGCACGGCCAGATCGTCAGGCTGCAGCGCCAGGCGGAAGGTGTGTGTGTGTGGAGGGGTGGGGGTAGGGGTGAGCGCCATGCACTGGGCCTGCGTCACCTCTTTGTGGAGTTGAGTGTGAGATTGTCATTGCTGTGATCTTAGGGAATCGCCATCCAGTAGAATTTCTGTGAGGAACCACCCAACCTCCACACCTCTGTGCCTCCCACGGATCCCAGTTGCACCTCACCCCACTGTCGCAGACAAGGAGATCGCTGCCAGGACAGCGGCCGCCCAGCTAGCGACCCCGCCGGCCTCGCCCCAGCGCCTGCCCGCGCAAGCTGCTGTGCCTGCACAGGCCGCCGCGCTGCAGCAGCAGGTCCCTGCGTCCCAGCAGGCAGACCTGGAGTGTCTGCGGGAGACGGCTGCGACCTGGGAGGAGCGGGCGCGCGAGGCAGAGCACCGCACGGAGGCCGCAGTGCGCGCCGCCGACGCCGCGGCCGCCGCGGCCGTCCGCCTGGCGGACCGCCGCACCTCTGCCGCAGAGGCCAAAGCCCGGGCTGCCATACTGGAGGCGCAGGTGAGGGTGCAGGGTTTGGTGGGCCGGCATGCCTGCCGGCTTCCTGCCTTTGACAGCCAGAGCTGGGTGACCTTCACTGTGCATGGGATATTCTGGCCTGGGAGCGCAGGTCTTGGTGAATGCCCGATTTCCTCCACCTGGGCCCAAATTCTCCTGGCCCTCTCCCTCGCAGTCGCTGCGAGCGCAGCTGGAAGTGGGGCTGGCCGCCGCCAGGGAACAAGACCCGGGCCAGGAGCTGGCGGGCGCTCTTAGATCTGCCGGCCTGGAGCTGGCAGGTGAAGACGCGGAGGCCCACAAGTCCCCCCTGCGCCCCACCCCTGCCGCCGCTGCCGACCCAGCGGCAGAGGCCACGGGTGCCGCAGCGCAGGGACCGGCCCCGGGCGACTGGGCCTCGGAGCTGGGCCGGCACGAGGAGACGCTGAAGGGCCTCGAGGCGCGGCTGGCCGGAGCGCCCCTGGACTCCACCAAGGTGTGTTTCTGTGCAGCCAGAAGGGGGGTTGCTCCTTTGGGAGGAGCGAGGGATGTTCACCCGCGCAGGCATGTCCGCCCAGGACCCTGATCCTCACACCCTCACACTCTCCACCAACAACTCCAGGTTTCCCCAGCCAGGCCGGGGCAGACCCCCGTGCGGGAGGGCGACGAGAGGGCCCGCCTGCGTAACCTTGGCGTGATGCTCGACCGACTGGCCGAAAAGCAAGTGAAGCACAGGACGGAGGCGCCCCGCCTGATTCAGGCCGCCTAATGTAGTGTGCACAGTCCCATCCCTCGCCCCGTGCATCTCCATTGCCCACATGATACCCACCCATCCCCATTGTGACCGTCAAGATGCACTGTGACTGACGACGACTTTTTGAAACGAAATCCATGCCCAGAAATCGAAGAGCTCTCTAGTCAGGAAGAGTCCAGGCACTCCTGCTGCGCGTGCGGCGTCGGAGGTACAAAACAACAGCCACCTGGATCTGGAGCGGTTGGGGGAAGCCGCCGGTTACTCGCGTCCGGACTGCCGGCTGTTGCGAGCCAGATCCAATGAGCGCGTAGTCAGATCCATGAACTCGGTGCTTCCCAGATGCTCGCCTTCCTGGTCTGGATCGTGTCCCTATTCATCCCCACCTCCCTGATCAGGCTGGTCCGACCCCGTGAACCCTCCGGCGGGGAACCCGGTCCCGACATGGATGCCTTCGTCGACATGGCAGCGGCCGCGCTGAACAGCAAGAACGAGTTCATACATGATCTAACGGCCCGGTTGGAGCGTGCCGAGGCCGAGGTCGCCAGTCACAGCCAGGCGCAGGCCGGGCTCCAGCTGGAGGTGGCACGGCTTGGGGAGGTGCTGGTGGCCCGTGATCACAGCCTCGAGGAGCAGAGGCAGGCCACTGCCGAGGCCAGGCGCGACGCCCAGCTGGCGGAGCAGAATGAGGCCAGCCTGAAGCAGTGCCTGTCCGTGCTGCAGGCGGAGAAGGAGGAGGTGGGTTGTTGTGTGGGTTGGTGTGCAGGAGGCAGGCCGGGACGTATGCTAGGAGCTGGAGGTCTACCATGACTTGAAGAACGGCAAAGGATGGGGTTGGCGTCCCTTGGCAGGGTACCATTTATTGCTGTTTGGAGGCCCCTGCGCCCACCTCCCACCCCCTTGCTCAACTTCCCACCCCCTTCCCTTGGACATTTCCTCATCTCACGCAGCTAGCTGACATGCTTTCCCTGCGGGAGACCTCGTACTACACCCTGCTGACAACCATTGAGGAGTACATGTCCCTGGTTGACATCAACCCCACCCCCTCTGCTGAGACCAGTATGTCTTGGTATCCCATGGCCTACTTGGGCTGCCCTGACAGTGGCTCCCCATTGCCCTCTCAGCCTTACACCAAGGAAGCCGACCCCCATCACACCTCGCCCCCTTCTGTCCCAGGTCTGGCAGAGGCGTCGGCAGCCACAAACCCCACCCCCGAGAAGCTGGCCTTCTGGACTTCCAGGCTGGAAAGCGCAGCCCAACTGCGCCGCGACTGCGCCACCGATCCCTGCACCACCCCTCGCCGCCTGGCGGTCCCCTCCTCCGACGATTCCGGGGACGAGAAGTGGCACACCCCGGGCATCCATGCCAAGAGCCTGGGGCTGGACTTGGGGCCCGGTGTGGCCCCAAAGCAAGAGGAAGAGCGGGGCGTGGGGTCGCCGCAGACTCTCATCAGGGCCATCCACGATTGCATGGACAGCCTGAGCACACAGGAGTGGGCGGGGGAGGGGGCCCCACTGTCTTGAGGCTGGGGAGTGGCCCCTTCCAGGCGCTGTGCAGTGAGCAGCCCCCCTTCTCTGTTTGATCTTCGTTGCATGAACTTGTCCTGCAGCTTGTCGTGTCCTGATTTAGTACAGGGGTTTTCAGTCACATCAAATCGGAGGGGGGGGCAGGTCTTGCGGCAGCAACTTTGATTCCGGGCAGAAGGGCCCTGGGTCGACGGGAGAACGAGGCAATGGCCAGAAGTGCAAGGGTCGTGTGCAGCTGTGCGGTCGTGTGCATACCGGAGGGGACCGCTGCCGGATCTCAGGGAAGCTGGGCGGGTGAAGGTGCGAAGCCGTTCTACATAGAATGAAGTTGGGAGAGACTTCCGCTCCCCTTCTTGCCGTGCGATTCATGTTCTGAAATGCGGGGTGGCGCATGTCTCCCTCCTCGCATGCAAAAGCGTCCAGCGCCTCGCAGCCTAGCCGCTCAGCCCAGTCAGCTGATGCTGCACCAGCCTGGCGTAGGCGCCGTGGTGCCGGCCCATGAGCTCGTCGTGCGTCCCGCTCTCCACGATCACGCCCTTGTACACCACGGCGATGCTGTTTGCGTGCCGGATGGTGCTCAACCTGGGGGAAGGGAGTGGTGGGTGAATGGGTGATGAGACTGGTGGGTGAATGGGTGATGTGACTGGTGGGTGAATGGGTGATGTGACTGGTGGGAGGTGGTGTTGATGTGGGGGGCTTGGGCTGCTGCAGCGCAGATGGGCCGGGAACAGCGATGCGGCGTGGATGGTCGCCTCGTCCAACCCCACACCCCTCCGATTTCCCACCGACCACCACCACCGAAACGACATGGCAACAAACCTGTGTGCGACCACAATGGTGGTGCGGTTGGCCATGAGGCGGTCCAGCGCCTCCTGCACCACCGCCTCGCTCTCGGCATCCAGGGCCGAGGTGGCCTCGTCCAGGAGCAGCACCTTGGGGTCTTTGATCACGGCGCGCGCGATGGCGATGCGCTGCTTCTGCCCGCCGCTGAGCTGGATGCCGCCCTCGCCAACCAGGGTGTGGTAGCCCTCTGGCAGGCGCGCCACGAACTTGTGTGCGTTGGAGGCGCGGGCGGCGGCCTCCACCTCCTCCATGCTGGCGTCGGGGCGGCCATACCGGATGTTGTCGGCCACTGACATGGTGAAGAGCACGGGCTCCTGGCTGACCAGGCCCACCACGGAGCGCAGCCACTTCAGGTTGAGCTCGCGCAGGTCGCGGCCGTCCAGGCGCACCGAGCCGGAGAGGGGGTCGTAGAAGCGCTCCACGAGACCCACGACCGTGGACTTGCCTGACCCGGACTCGCCCACCAGCGCCACGACGCGGCCGGCGGGGACGGAGAGGGAGAAGTCGCGGAAGACGAGGGCGTCGGGGCGGAGGGGGTAGGCGAAGCTGACGTCCACCAGCTCGATGGTGCCCGCACAGTCGGCGATGCGGTCGCCAGACGGGTCGGAGGCGTCGATCGCGGGGACACGGTCCACGATGGCGAAGACGCGCTCGGTGGCGGCGCGGCCCTTGGCCACGTCGGGGAAGAACATCTGGCTCTGGGCCACGCCAAAGGCAGCCAGGAAGATGGCGAAGAACACGCTGAGCACCTCCTCCAGGGTGGACTCGCCGCGCGACACCAGCAGGCCGGCGTACCAGAAGGCCAGGGAGTAGGCGCCGAAGAGCACAAACTGGGAGAAGCCGAAGCCGAGGCCGCCGGAGCGGCCGCGGCGCTTGGCCTGGTGTGTCGGCTCCACCAGCTGGCCCTCGTACAGGTCGGTCACGCCGCGCTCCATGGCAAAGGCGGCGATGGTGCGGATGTTGCCCACCGCCTCCTGCGCGGTCTGGTTGGAGTAGGCGAAGGCGCCGTCCTCGCGCGTCGCCGCGTCCTTGATGTACTTGGTCTGGATCCAGGCCGCCGCCACGATCAGCGGCACCACCGACGTCACCACCAGCGTCATCTTCCAGCCGTGGCTGAAGGCCAGCGCGTACCCGCCGATGAAGGTCACCAGGTTCTGTCGACGGAGGGGGGGGGGCCGGTGAGCACGTGGGCTTGGATGCTTGGAGGAGGGAAGAGGGGGCGGCACCGACGAAGCAAATGCACTCCTGGGTCGGTGGCTCCAGCGAGTCCTGGCCGCCACGTCACCTGCATGCATCTCCAGGCCATGCCCGGCCATGGCCCCCACCCTCCACCAACCAACCAGCCAGCGACCCACCTGGGTGAGGAGTCCCATGGTGTCGCCGAACTGGCCCTTGACCGCCAGGGCGTCGGTGGACAGCTTGCTGGTCAGCACGCCGCTGTTGTTGGACTCCTGGTCGAACCAGCCCACCTCCTGGCGCAGCAGCGCGGTCATCATGAGCACGCGCACGCGCTTCCCCAGGCGCTGACCCATGAGCCCAAAAGCATAGGACTGGATGATGGAGAAGAGCATGGCGCCCAAGCCGATGCCCAGGAAGACCAGGCACCACTTCCGGGTCCCGGCCTTGAGCTCCTCCGGGTCTGGGAGGGGGGGGGGG
>NW_011934319.1:12853-22408 GCF_000733215.1 Auxenochlorella protothecoides
GGGCGGGCGGGGCCGGGCGCGGGGGGGGGGGGGGGGGGGGGGGGGGGTGAGACCCCTTGGGCGCAACGCAGGCTGAGGAGTCGCCAGCATGATGGAGGCTGGGGCTTTGCTACCAGCACCTCACTTGGGGCTGCAAGGCACCGGAAACCTCCCCCTACCCATAACATGACATGCCCCACTCTCCCCCTCACCGACGGTGTAGAAGAGGGAGATGAGGGACGAAAAGGCGATGGAGAAGGCGGGCATCATGAAGCCCAGCGCCCCCGACCCGATCAGGCCGAAGAAGAGCGCGGGCAGCTCCGGCTTGTTCAGGCGCGCGATGCGCCCGATCGACACCGCCTTGGGCTTGGCCTCGTCGGGGCGCTGGTGCGGGCGCGGGACGCATGGCGCGCCGCCCTTCCCACCCTTGGTGGCCCCCACGCCCTTCCAGAAGCGGGCCCAGCCGCCGATGGCCGCCGTCCCCGTCATGCCTGGGGTCAGGGCCTTGGATGGGGCCATGACCGCCGGGTCGGCGGCGCCCACCAGACTGTCCATGCGCGCGCCGACCGGCGAACCGGGCTGCGACAGCGTGCGCGAGGTGGTCCGCGAGGCGACGCGCCGCGGCGCGCCAAAGTCGGCAGGCACCAGGCCGCCGGAGGCCGCGCGCCCCGACCCGGCCATGCCCAGCTCGGCCACGCCCTCCCCGCTGTCGTCGTCGTCCTCCTCGTCCTCCTCGGCCTCGTACGCCCTCACCGCCGCTTCGTCGCGACGGCTGGCCCGCTGCATGCCCACCAAGGTCGCGTAGGCCCCGCCCGCGGCCAGCAGGCCGGCGTGCGTCCCGGCCTCCACCACGCGCCCGCCGCCCACGACCGCGATCACGTCGGCGCCCACCACGGTGGACAGGCGGTGCGCCACCACCACGGTGGTGCAGGCGCGCATGAGTGCGTCCAGCGCGCGCTGCACCACATACTCGCTGCGCGCGTCCAGCGCCGACGTGGCCTCGTCCAGGAGCAGGACCTTGGGCGCCTTCAGGATGGCGCGCGCGATGGCGATGCGCTGCTTCTGCCCGCCGCTCATCTGCACGCCGCGCTCGCCCACGTGCGTGGCGTAGCCGGAGGGCAGCGCGGAGATGAAGCCGTGGGCGTTGGCCGCGCGCGCGGCGGCCTCCACCTCCGCGTCCGTGGCCCCTGCCCGCCCCAGCGCGATGTTGTCGCGGATGCTGGTGGCGAACAGCATCGGCTCCTGCGACACCAGCGACAGCTGGCGCCGCAGCCAGCGCAGCTGCAGCGAGCGCAGGTCCACGCCGTCCAGCAGCACCGCGCCGGCGGTGGGGTCGTAGAAGCGCTCCAGCAGCGCGATGACCGTGGACTTGCCGGACCCGGACTCGCCCACCAGCGCCACGGTGGCCCCCGCCGCGATCTCCAGGCTGAAGCCGTGCAGCACGGGGACGTCGGGGCGGGCGGGGTAGTTGAAGTCCACGTCCACGATCGACAGCGCACCAGACACCTCCTTCAGCTCCTCACCTGGCGGGGACAAAGAGGGAGGGGTGGTGAGGGGAGGGAGGATGGGGTGGGTCTCACGCTTCGGTGACACCACCCCGGCAGCGCACATGCATGCGCCGCGCGTGCACCCAGCGAGCCTCGGACGAGTGGCTTGATCGGTGCAAGTCATCCCACGCCTCTCCCAACCCCCCCCATTCCCCCTCACCAGGCGCGTCCAGGTTGATGAGAGGCTCCCTCTCCATCACGGCATACACGCGCGCGCCCGAGGTCGCGCCCTGCTGGAAGTACTGCAGGTTGGGCGCGGCCTGGCCCAGGGCAAAACCTCCGATCAGGGCCGCGAAGAGGACGTTCAGGACCTGGCCGCCTGAGGGATTGGCGAGAGGAGGGGAGGGGGAGGGGTGTCGTCGACAATGCAGAACCATGAATCCAGGGGGCCAAGGATGGACCATGGGGAGACTGACCGGCAGGAACCGGGGCGAGCAATGGCCAGCCTCATGGCACCTTCCTCGCACCTTCCTCCTCGTGCACCCTCGCCACTCTCCCTCCCCCACCCCAAACCGGCTCCCCACCCACCACCCACCCAATCAGCACAAGGAAACTCACCCGTGTACTCCCCCGCCAGGATCCGGGTGGAGCCGTACCAGAGGGCCAGCGCGTAGGCTCCAAAGGCCACCAGGTTGGTGAACCCAACGATCATGCCCGCAAAGGCGCCCTGCTTGATTCCCACGCGCACCGGATCCTCCAGCGAGGCCTCGTACCCCTTCAGCGAGCGCTGCTCGCCGTTGAAGGCGTACACTGTGCGCACGTTGCTCAGCGTCTGGGTGGCCAGCGTGTTGGCCCCGGCGTAGGCCTGGTTCATGCGCGAGGTCAGGCGCGCGACCAGCGTGGCGATGAGGAACCCGGCGATCATGAGCAGCGGGGTGACGGCCAGCATGACCAGGGTCATGCTCCAGCCGCGGGTGAAGGCCACGATGATGCCGATGATGGCGGTGAAGAGGTTGAACAGCGTGCGCCCCATGCGGTCGCCGATGGCGGACTGGATGGTGAT
This sequence comes from Auxenochlorella protothecoides, assembly GCF_000733215.1. Taxonomy (NCBI): domain Eukaryota; kingdom Viridiplantae; phylum Chlorophyta; class Trebouxiophyceae; order Chlorellales; family Chlorellaceae; genus Auxenochlorella; species Auxenochlorella protothecoides. Next base: position 15,383 of record NW_011934319.1, read on the forward strand.
GCAGTCCTCGTTCAGGCCCTGCATCAGCGCGCCGGGGCTGGTCTCCGACTCGAAGTAGCCCACGTCCTGCAGGAGCACCGACTGGAGGTAGCGCATGCGGATGCGGTTGGTCTGCCGCACCGCGGTGTAGGTCCAGCAGAACATCTGGGCGCAGGAGCCCACGAAGCAGGCGATGCCGATGTAGATGAACTGGGGGACGATGCTGCGAGGAGAGGTGAGGGGGAGGGCGGGGGTTGAAAGTTTCTTGGGGAGGGGTTGGTGAGATGTGGGGTGCGGACCGAGAGGCTCAGCAGACTACAGCGGCCGCGAAATGCAGGGGTGGGATGGTGAGGTGCCCAGGCTGTGCGACAGGGTAGAAGTCCACGCTCTCGCGGCGCGGTCTGAGCGCTGGAATGTGTTCAACGAACCTGGGTGGAAACCCTCCACAGACTCACACACACTACCCCACATTTGGCCCGACTTACGTATTGACCTGGTCTTTAAGCACATCGGGGTCCAGCACATTTAGACCGAAGCTGTTGATCAGGTTCCTGCACATTGGAGCGAGAATGAGGGGGTGTTGGGTGAGGCAGGCCTGGCAGGTGGGCCCACGCTCCTCCACCCTTGCCCACCCCCCACCCCTCAGCCACCAGTGTGTGTCAATGGGCGCTCACCCAAAGACGATGGAAAAGACAGGCATGCCAGCGCCATTCAGTCCTGCGCCCACAATGCCCCCCAGGATGAGGAGCTTGTCCGTGCGATCGGCGTATCTGGGCGTAGTGAAGAGAATGTGGGGTGGGGGGGTGAGCACGCGCCGGGTTAATTCTGCGACGGTGCGAAGCGGGGAGCGGGCCCGCACCCATTACGCACCGGTACAGCTGAAAATACGAGATCTTCTTCACTTTGCCGGTGCCCGACACGCTGGCCGCCCGCTCCGTCTTTCCGTGAGACTCCACCTCGTCCTCCGTGTCGCGGGGGGAGGGGGGTCCTTTCAGCCCATCTCCAGCCGGCAGCTCCTTAACGGACGGCTGCGCGTCTGCCTGTCCTGCTCCACCTGGGGCCGCCGAATCTCGTCTATCGACCTTATCCGGCATTAAGTTGTATGTAAAGCGGATAGGCGGCTTTGGCGCTGGCTCTGGGAGGGTATAAAGCCGAGATTATCCTCCCCTCTGGTGGAGCATAGAGGGCGACGTGACTGGCTGGGATTTCCCTTGGATACAGCCCCGACGAAAACCAAAGCAATAAGATTGCCGTCGGGAGAAATTTGATGATGGCCACACAACGAGCTCGGCGGGGGACGGTGGAGAGTGTGTTGCTGCATGGGTGGCCCGTCGAACTTTTTGTCCCGCTCAATGCATCCCCTGCTCGCCGGGACTCGGAAGCCAGTACCGATTCGAGGCCATCTCACAAGACAAGGCGCCCCGTAGGCATGGCGACCCTGCTTCGCATCTAATTAATGCTGCGAATACCATTAGAATGTAATTAAGACATGCAACTGCTTGCATTGCGTTCCGAACCCCGTCAGTCGTTTGGGAGGCCCACCCGTTCAGACCGCTGCTGCGAGCATTTCGCGGGGTCTCGAGTATAACAGCTCCAGTTTCGGTAGCTGAGCTCAAGACTCCACGATACTAAACCAATCTTGTGGTAGTCACTCTCAGCTTCATACCAGGCAGACCAGGATCTATGCTGTGTGATTGCTGGTGTCAGCAAGTCAAGGTAGTCCCATCGCATCACATTGTAGTCATTTGACGTACACCTTCATTCTTGCCACAAGCCTGATCTTGAGACGTCGTCGATCTCACTGACTTCTTGTAGTGTAGCGTTAATGCCAAAGGGACAACCGCTGCATGCAAAAGTCGATGTACGCGCGCGCGCCCAAGTCGGGGATCTCATGCACTTACTCAGTGTCAGCGAATTCGCACTCTTTGCGGCTCCGGGGACACCCAAGACCCCGGTAAACCCTTTTTCCACTCCGTAATGCCGCATGGGTAGGGGTCGACGGAAGTCGGGTCCTCAGTTGAGCAGCCCAGAAGCCAAGCGCGACGCGGAGACTGTCGCACTCATCAATGACATTCTTATTGAGGAACCAGTGAGAAGAGGGTGGGTTGGATTTCTATTTCATCTTCTAGAGTGTAAAACCTGTATAAGGCATTAGAATATGTGGCATGTGCTCTCTGTCCCACGCAGCGGGATGTGATCCGACTGAGGAAGCTGGTGGCGGTTCGCGGCATTCCCTCCCACCAGGTATGCAAAAGCCTCGAGTTGGAAGTTTTCGCGATGGACAACAAAAAGCACAAGCTGCGCTCACGCTCCTACAGTGATGGCCTGGTCAGCTATCTGACCACCCACACTATCCCCGCCCGCAGCTGCGTACCAGGGTCTGGCCGCTACTCCTCGGGCTCCCCGAGTCCCTCGGACTCAACAGCAGCGTGCAAGAATCCCAGGAGGAGCAGGGGGACGCCCTGACAGCCGCCGAGAAGCGGGATCTGCAGGTCATCGCATGTGACCTGGACCGCTCGCTCTGGGCATTCACAGAAGGTTGTGGCGAGGTGGGGTTGATACAATTCTCCATAAGGAGTGGGATGTGTCCACATCAATGCAGTGTCATGAAGGGGGGGTGGAAGGGGAATTGTAGTTGGCCAGCGAGTCAATGCTGCCCTGTTGGGAAGTGATCAATCAACATCCATGCCCGCTGGGTCGAGCCCGTTCAGGCATCATCTGCACCTTCTTTCTCCAATCCTGGCGTGCTTCCCCCACAGGCTGGACCGAGGAGGCTCGGGCACTCAAGCGGCTGGCCCTGCGCCGTGTCCTCCTGCGCGCCCTGCGGTACCAGGATGATGTCTGGTACTACCAGGGCCTGCACGACGTCGCGTCCGTGCTCTTGTTCACGCTGGGCGAGGCGGGCGGCGCCGCCGTGCTGAGTCAACTGGTGGTGACTCACCTGCGGGATGCCACGCGGCCAGACCTCCTGGCGGCGACGCAAACCCTCGGCCTGCTGTACCCCTTGCTGCGCGCGGTAGGAGGGCCATTCACATTGGGGCTGGGGAGGGGGGAAGGGGAACTGGCATGGCGCGATGAAGCTGACCCAAGGATCTGCACATGCAGGGAGATTGAACTCAGAGCACCAGCGCCCTGAGGGGTCTGGCTCACGACGGCGCTGTCTCCTCGCCCCCACACCCCCCCATCCATGACATTACACGTCTCCCCCCCCAACAGGCTGACCCACAGCTGTACACCCACCTTCTTTCCTTGGACGAGCCGGCCCTGGAGGTCCCGTTCTTCGCGCTGAGCTGGCACCTCACCTGGTTTGCTCACGACGTGGCAGACCTGAACCAAGTATGCCGCCTCTTCGACCTGTTCCTCGCCTCCCACCCCCTCATGCCCCTCTACCTGGCCGCAGTGGCTGTCAAGGTGAGCTGGAGGGGTGAGGGCAGGGCATCTGAATGATGGACTTGGTGTTTGTTGAACACAGCATGGGGTGTGGGCAGGTACATGGATGGCTGACGTGCAAGATTCTGTCTGTGTTATTGTTGCTTCTCAAAGGAACCCTGGATGGGGTTGGAATGCACCGCATTCCAGGCGTTGCCTACCACGTGGGAGGCCACTCTCCACCATTTCTGCACACCTCCAACCACACCCTGCCATGAACCCTCACTGCAGAGCTGCAGGCAAGCGGTGTTTGCATGTGGCTCGGATGGTCCCGCCGTGTACGCTGCACTGAAGGGCCTCAAGGTCCTGTCGCCCTCTGGCCCCGGGGCCGATGCGCTGGCCAGGGACGCCGCGGCGCTGTACCGCGCTGTACCGCCCTCCGCGCTGCGGTACCTGGATCTGGGCCAGGCAGTGACCCCAGACGCCTACCTCGTCCAGGGGCTGTGGAAGGTCCCAGCCCAGCCCCTCGACCGGACGCAGGGTGAGCGGGTGCTGTGGGGTGTACAGGTGGTCATGGGCGGGGTTTGGTCCCGGCCCGCATTCACCCTCGGCCGGCCCTCCCGCTGCAACCCCAGCTCACAGTCAGTGCAACCCGAGTCGATGCATGGCCCCCAACTTGCACAGGCATCAAGGCCGCACGGGCCACCATCCTGCGCTTGCGAGCGACCTTCCTCCCCCAGCTCCGCGGCAGCTCCCCAGGGGCCAGGAGGAAGCGGCGGTCCGCGGCAGTGGTTGCCGTCCTGTCCAGCTTGACAAGCATCGCCGCACTGGGGGCGGCCATCCTCCTCATCCAAGGCCAGAGGGCCTGGCCGGGGCCGGTGTAGATCGTCCCAGCTTGGCCATTTGGTTCCCGAGTTGCAGCGCCGCATGGAACCTAGCAGACCCTTGCCAAATGCACCAACCCAGCATCCAGCCCAGTGTGCACATGTCTCCGCCTGCCTTCTCGGAGGGAGTAGCCCCTTTGCTGTGCTCCTGGACGTTGTATCAATTTTTGAAATGAGACAACAGCAGCAATATGGCAGGGGAGGGGGTCACCGCCAGGCTCAAGGACAAGAGCAAGCCCAGGCAGGGTGATCAGCCCTTGGTGAAGCCCAGCCCCTGCTCCTCTGCATATCGCTCCATGAAGCGCATGAACCTGTCCCACTCGATGGCACTGCACTCGATGGGGGTAAAGGGGTGCGGGTTTCAGTTGTACTTTGGGTGAGATGGGTCCCCGCAGGCCGGGCATGCGCAGTGGCATGGGTTGAGGTGCGTCCCACATCCACACAGCGGCTGGCTCAGCACATGAGCCCGCCACCCCGGTTGCAGAAACTCCCAGCAACAATGCACAACAACTCCTCCCACTCCCACTGGGCCAGCCACGCTCACCTTCGCATGACGTACTTGGCCTCAATGGCATCGGGCTTGCCATTGACAAATTTCGCGGTGACCTCCACGGTGGTCAGCGTCCCCTCCTCATCGTTCATGTAGAGGCCGGTGATGTCGCTCATGTCCGCCTCCTCCTGGAACACGGAGGGGCTGGGGAAGCGGAAGGTCGCCACGCCACTGGAGCCATCGCGGCTCCTCGTCAGCTTCACCTCGGGCACAGACGGCTCGGGCTTGCCCTTGACAAACTCCAGGGAGGTGGCGGCCGCCGCAGGGATCATGCGCAGCGTCCTGCATGCAGCAGATGACCGTCCCATTCCTGAAAGTTGCAAGGGATGGGGGCAAGAGGTTGGTGGCCATGTGGGTGCACGGCTCGGGAGGGGGATTGCTGGTCTGGGTGTGGACCTCACAGCGGCAGCAGCGCCGGCACATGTACTCGGGCGGTGTGGGGCAACCCCGCATGCCTCCAGAATGCGACGCAGAGAAGACTCACCATGTCTAGCCAGCTTGAAGGGTCTGAGGCTTTGAGCGTATATGCACCTGAGGGCTGTAGAAGATGGCATGGAGTGCCCCATGCAGGGTGCACCCGCGGTGGCGATAACGCCAGGTACATTCATCTCTGGCGAGCCGAGGATGCAGCGTCGAGAGTGTGTAAATGGAATGTGTCAGCGATACTTCGGTCAGTTCTGCCCCTGCCTCAGTGCGCATGTGCCGGGAATGGGGCAGGCGATCGTCGGATGCGTGGGCCTCGGGCAACCATCATGAGGGTGGAGGAAAGCGTGCCTGAACACCCGACGAATTCTGCGCGCGTGTCCTGACGTTCGCACACTCGATGACTGGATCCAACAAGCAGGGCACATGATCCTTGCACCGAGTTTCTGCATCAAAATCTAAAAACCTTGGAGGATTCGGCACGAGGTGCTGGGAGGGGCTGGTCGAGGCTTCGCGGCCATGGCGAGCATTGCCAGCCTGGGCCTTACACTCAGGCTCTTGCCTGCCCCGACAGCAGCCGTTGTAGCCGCAGGACTGGGACTCGATCTTATCTCGAAACACTACAACCCAGCACTTGCCTTTTCGTACGGGCAGCCCTATGATGACGACGTGTTCCAGGTGTGGGAAAGAGGGGAGGCACGGGGAAACTGCCGCACGGGGAACGAGGCGGCACTGCCTTTGCATTGGAGCAGCTACGCCATGTGTGATCTGTCATCATGCATCGCACAGAAGGAGGCGAGGCTGGGCACAGAGGGACTCGGCGGTGATTCACCAGCCTTGGAGCAGGTGGAAGGTCTGCCCCTCTCGCTCCTCTCCCTGAAGACGGTGTGTTTGTTCTGGGTGCAGTGGTTTTGCTGCGAACCCAGACGAGGTCTCGGGGGTGGTAGATGCTCTCCAATGGCATGTGAACATGCTGCACAGCATTGTCCAACATTGTCAGTTTTGCACCGTCTCCTCCCATTTGCTCCACGTCAGCGACCCATCGGCTGGGACGCATGGCACTTCCTCTCCAGCCGCCGCAACATCCTGATCACACTCATTCGCAAGTGAGCCCTGGGGGTGTGGTGGAATGCGGCTTGTGCTCCGTGGCATCGTCTCCGCGAACATTTGCAGCTGCTGCAGGCAGGGTCCGCGCGTCCATGGTGCGCTGCCTGCGCTCAGCCTTGTTCATGCTGCGCACCAACACCATCTGCCGATGACTCTCCGCAACCCAATCTTGTTGCCCCCAGCGAGGGCGTGAGCACGCTGCTGGTCCTCAATGCCTACTTTGCGCACCTGTATGAGGAGGAGGAAAGAGCGGACCGCGAGGTGGGTGCATTGCGCGTCGGAGAACAGGGCAGGGGCGTGCCTGGGGGCGTGGTCCCATGCCATCGCACCCGCACCAGACTGCCGCTTGGTGTCCTCTCACATCGATGCTGCGCATCCCGCCCCGCCATGCGCTGTCCCACCCTTGCTCCAGGACTTGTCCCCCCTCTCGCCCACCTGCCCTCCCACATACGGAGAAGCAGTCCTCCTTCCCACCTGTTTCAGCGCCCACCCCACCCACGCGCCCCCGCGCAGGGTCGGGAACCTGTGTGGCCCGCCTTCCCGCGCCATCAGATGTCCGCCGCGGCGCGGCGCGGGCTGTACAACTCGGCCATCGACTACACGGTGCAGTGCACGCGCGCGGTGCTGGACCTGGCGGCCGTCCGGCGCCTGCCCCCAGCGCTCTCCTCCCGGCTGGTGCGCGACCTCCGCGCCGCGGTCGCGCGCGCGCGGCGC
>NW_011934319.1:23749-73638 GCF_000733215.1 Auxenochlorella protothecoides
CCGGCCCGTGCGTCGGGGGGCGGCGGCCGGGTCCGGCAGCCCCGCGGGCGCCGCGGTGGCCCCCGCGGCGGGTCCCGCTGGGCCACCCACCCCGCAGTTCAGGGAGCCGCGGCACACGGAGACGGAGGAGGAGCTGGGGGCGGGGAGCGGTCGGTCGGCGGCTGCCACGCCCGGCGCGCAGCCTGCTGCAGAGGCGGAGGAGGCCGACGAGCTGGCCGCGCTGGTCAGCGCGGCGGCGGTGTGCAACGTGATGCTGGCCAACGACGGGTTCGTGGGCCAGGCCCCCAGCCTGGGGTGATGGTTTCGACTTGAGCAGTGCGTCCCACATCGGCCCCCTGCAGGACGAGATGACAGACATGTCACAGAGCTGCCCAGTTCCCCAGACTGGTGCTCGGGCCCCTTCCCTGGGGCCAGCCCTGCCTCCACGTATACGTCAGCCAGTCGGCGTATGCCGCTCCGGTTGCACCCGAATGAGTTGCTGCTCTCTCCTGCCGATCCTGGATGTATTTGGAATAGACACCGTGCTACAGCAGCAGGGACTGCCGAGGGTACTTACGGTGTGTGCAGCCGTGTGCCAGCATGCCTCAAGCCGCAAGCCTCCCCTCCATGATGGGCAAGCGGTCCGTGGTGCTGAAGCAGCCGGGCAGGCTGTGGCAGGAGGCCAGCAGGGCCTGGAAGGCTGGAGCCGACTGGGAGAGGGCCGAGGGGGACCCCGACCAGGAAGAGGTGGCACCTGGCACGCGTCAGGGCGACGCACAGCCGCTGCGGGTCGCCCACGAAGTGGGAGGGCCGGGTGACGCACGTGCTCAGGATGATGACGTCCCGCTCCCCTCCCTGCATGTGGTGGGGTGGGGGATGGCTTGCATGACGAGCATGGTGTGTGACATGCTGGCTTGATCATGAGAATCGTGTCAGCCGGCGCCCAGCGTCCGAGGACAGCCAGCGTCGGACCAGCCCTCACCTGGAAAGCATCCACCGTCGCCACCTGCACCCCCGCCTGCTCTGCAAGGGGTCCCTGGGGCGCCTCGCTGACGGTGCAGGGGCCGTGTGCAACGCCCTGCCCCGCCTCGGGAGTCACATTCATTGGAGGCTGGGGGTTCAGCAGGCCCTGCAGCAGCGCCACCTGCAGAAAGGTAGGCTTTTCAGATGTGAGCGAGCGAATTGGTGCGACGCCGTGCAGCGAAAGGATGCTGCCCACTTCTCAGAACCTGCCAGGGTGTTGGCTGTTCGTAAGGCCGTTCAGCTGTGCCAGACCTTGCACAACCTCGGAGCGAACAAGCAATGCACAACCTCAGCCACCCATCGACCAGCCGGCATGCTGGCGATCCACCCCCTCCCAATGTCCCCCACCTGCGCCCTGAAGAAGCAGATGATGCCGATGGCAGAGGGCGGCACCCCATGTCCCAGCAGCTGCTGCACCATGCTGCATATGACGTCGGCCTCGCGGCGGTTGGTCACGCTGCGGGCCCCCCGCTCGCCCCCGCTCTCGCCGCCCCGCGGGTCGATCCACAGGCGAGGGGGGAGGCCGGGAAGGACGGGGCCGCGCTGGGAAGCGCTGCACCCATCCAGCAGCTGCCCACCGTAGAAGCAGCGGTTGGGAATCTGCAGGGAGGATGTGGAGAGGTTTCATCGGGGAGGTGTACGGTGCACTGGGGTGAGCCCTACATCCCTTGACAGCATGCAACAGCCTGCTAATGCAGCTGCCTCAGAATAAACATATGCCTGCTTGAAATCCGTCGGGGTGAGGGGGGGGGAGGGGGGGAGCCACCCTTCTCATGCCATTCCCATAGTCGGCATTGGCAGAGAACACTAGTAAAAGCTCACCTGGGAGATGACTGGGTGGCAGCGGTATTGGCGGCGCAGGAGGTGGACTGGGTGCCCAGCCGCCGCCAGCCTCACAAACATGGGCCGCGCCAGGCCATGGCGAGCTGTGGGCCTTGCACCGGCCTGCAAGGCGGGGCCGGCCTCGCCGCCGGCCGGTGCGACTGCCGTGGGCGTCGCGACAATGGGGGGAAGCTGCAATGGGTCGCCTACCGCGATCAGGTACCTGTGCAGGTGCGATGAAGAGCCATGCATCAGGCACTTGGAAAGGAGAGCTCGTGCTGCAAAACAGGGTCGGGGTATGCATGTCTGAGAGTTGGTGAAGCTGTGCCTCAATCACACGTGGTGGGAGTGCTGCATCCAGATGAGCTCCACTAAAACCTCTGCCCCACCTCGACTGGGCGCGGATGATGGGTGACAGGGACAGCGGCTCCACCAGCTGGCTGCACTCGTCCAGGATGGTCTGCGCGTAGGATGGCACATGCGCCTGGTCACCCAAACATCAATGTGGGTTCCTGAACTCACCCAGGGAATTAATCATCCCCCTGCCATTCCCCTCGCACCACGGCAAAGACCTGTCCATCCAGGACAGGCAGCATGGAGGAGTAACAGGTGACCCCCACGATGGGGACGGTGGACAGCATGTGACGCCGGGTGCGCTCAGCGCCTTGGAAGATGAGCAAGGAGGAAGAAAGAAGAGGTAAGGAATGTGTTGGTCCTGGAGAGGTAGCTTGGATGCGTAGCGACACAGGAATGCGAATTCTCTTAGCCCACATGCAGCAGCCAATGTCTGGTTTGCATCGACGAGCTTGCCTGATCTCTCCTCAGCCACTGCCACCCACCTACAGCATGCATCCCCCTCCCCCCTCCACGCGCCTGCTTCGAGGGCAAGCAGCTCCGCGCGCAGCAGGCAGGCTTCGGCTTGGGAGGTCGTGGCCTTGATCATCTCCTTCAGTTCGCTGATTCCAGTGGCCTTGGTCTTGCTGCAAGCAGGGGCAGGTGGGGTGGAACTTGGGATGAGCTGACCGGCTGTGAGCACAGAGTATGGACTCTCACACGCTCCACCACATCCAGCCAGGCCTGCCAGCATACCACCCTGCGCTGAGCCCTGCAACGGACCCCTTGCCACCAACCTTGCGTGGAGAGAGTATGGCAGCAGGCGCCTGTCTATCCTTTTCAGGGGACCGAGCCGGAGGAAGTCGGTGCACCCCGCCTCCAAGAGGCCTGTGCGCGGATTCCAGGAGACATGGAGGGGGCGCTCGGCGGCGCCTCTCGCCCTGCCTGCAGCCGAGTTCCTCCAGCCTCTCGCACAGGCACCCGGGAGGCCCCACCATCGAAGCTGCACCCTGCACCAGCTGCGACCCTGGCGGGAGTCACCACCCCCCGGGCTCACCCATCAGCACCCGGTCCACCGCAACGTTGGTGCCACTGGACACCAGAATGCGTGCCCCCTCCAGGGGGCTCCCGGCCACGGTTCGGGCGCGCAGAAGAAAGCGCAGCAGGGTGACCAGCAGGGTGGACTTGCCCGACCCAAAGGGTCCATGCACCAGACAGATGGGGGCAGGCGCCTGGGAGCAGGGGGTTCTGGGGTTGGCGAGGTGCTGGGAACCACATCGGTCGCCGTGGGCATGGAGCTAGGCAGGCGGGAGGGGACCTCAGGGCCAGCCACCGAGGCACCGGCGGCGCCCATCCCTTTGCTCAGGACAGCCTCCCACCCCTGTGCACCCACTGACATCGTCGTGGAGCTGCCAGGAGGCTACCACACGCAGCACCTTGAGCTGCTCGGCATTCAGTCCGGCCTGGCCCTGGGCCCCATCTGCGTCTGGATCGGAGGGCCCCACGATGCAATGGGGTGGGCTCATGAGAGGGGCGAGCAGGGGCAGGGAGTGGGCTGGGGGAGAGCACAGCATGCTCAGCATGCCCAGCTCCGAGCTGCACTCGGGGCCCTTCAGGGCTGTGACGGTCTGCTGGCGACCCAGGCGGGGGGCCGCATCCGTCAGGAACTCGATCGCCAGCCTGAGTGGTGAGGGGGGCTGGGGGCCTTGGGCGGCAGACGCCTTGGATGCATGCGGAGGGCGTGACTGGGTGGTACTGGCACCATGGACGACCCTTCCACCCTGCCCTGGCACGGCCAGTGACCCATGCTGCCACCCACCTGCCCTCCTGGTTGGGACCATGCCACAGGCTCCGGGCCAGAGCGACCCAGGGCGCATGCAGGCGGTCCATGGGCCTGCCAGCCCTCTCGGCCCTGCTGCCCAGCCAGGCGTCGTTGCTCAGGATCCAGATGTCGTCCCGCCGGTACTCGGAGGAAGGGCCACGCTGCTTGGGCAGCACCAGGCAGATGGAAGCCCCGGCCATCCTCTCCGAGGGTAGGTCAGAGCCCCCGTCGGCGCAGGCCCGCTGCAGCTTGCCCCTGCGATGCATCTCTTGCGAAGACGCCTGTGCGGTAGAGGACTTTGGAGCGTTCAGAGGCTTCTTCCAGTCAGGACAGGGAAGCTGTGTATGGACGGCCAGGTTGTGGGACACAGCCCTCGAGGCTGCCTCACTCTCATTGTGTGACTGGCATGCCCCCCTTGGCACTCAGAAGCTGCTCCAGGGCAACCCCCCAAGCAGCAGCCCACCTTGGGTGCCCAGCTGATGAGGTCGCAGGGCGAGTAATACCGCAGCCCATGCATGCGCAAGCTCGACGGTGGGGCAGCGCTGTCCTGCGGAGCTGCGGCGATGGCCGCATGGAAGTTGCGCAGCACCTCCACTACCCTGAGGCAGAGAAGGGATGGGGATGTTGAGAGGATTGCCGAGACGCTGCGCTCCAAGCTGGACACCCCAGGGCACTGCATGCTGGTTCACACTCAGAATACTCCGATCAATTCTCAACACAGACCATCTCGACGCACCTGAGGGAAACCTCCTCCCTGACGGCCAAGGCCATGCTTTCCATGTAGGCTGCGGCACTGGGCCAAACATCCGGCAAGGTCACCGTTCGTTGAGCAGCAGCGACTGCTGCGGTAGTTGGGACTGGGCAGGCGAGCAGTGGCCCGCCAGGACCGTCACTTGGTCTCAGCTGAGGGGCAGGGGTACTGACGACGGCAGGCGGCAAAAAGCGCTTCCTCACACCGCTTTGCGCTTGCGCGGTAGAGGGGAGGAGGATCTTTGCCTGTAGGCTCGGCGCACCCGGCTGTGCCTCTCGCCGAGGCAGCGAGCCTGCAGGGTGGAGGTTCTCTTCACTGCCGAGAGGGTGGCCTGCAAGGGGGACACGGGTCCTGGCTATGTATCATTAACAGTCGATTGTGGGCCTGTCTGGGCCATGCATGACGAGGTACCAACGCAGCCACGGCCCCCTAATCCGTACCTTGATGAGCAAGGCATGGCGCTGCAGACTCCTGGACATGCCCTTGTGCGCCAGGGCTGTCCCCAGGCTCGGGGAGGTACAAGACCGGGTTCGGACGCACACGGACGCGCGCCTTTGCCTGGAGCCTGGGTTTTGAGATGCTGCCGTTGCTGGCGGTAGATGGACCAGTCCCATCCGTTCGAGGTGGGTCTGGCAGCCCAGGACTGGTGTCCATGACCACGAGAATGCTGGGGTTGACCAGCAGCACCTCCTCCCCCTCTAGCAGGGAGGCTCGAGTGGGACCATCCGGGCGACATGATCCCAGCACGGACGACCTGTCCTCATTCAGGAGCGCGACGGTGGTCTCCGAGATGTTCAGGAAGCCGTCCAGCCACTTGCGATTGTGCCGGAGCTTCTTGTGTCCGTCGCAAGTGTACGTGGCGCGTGCCGTGAATGAGCGCATGCTCCCGTTTTAGAGCACATCGCACCGCTGATGCATGGATGAATGGAAAGCAGTCGTCATCGACAAATCATGCCGGCAATGCATGGGCTGTATGTCCAATGATTGCCGGTGCGTCGATATCTGCGGGATGCTTTTCAGAAATGGGTAGCTTTCAAATGCGATTCGGACAATTCTTTGCCAGGAGTCTTCGGCAGCTCTCTGCATAGGTAGACTTCAGCGCCGGCTTGAAGAATACCGATGCCCAGGTTGCTGGACGAGGCTTGAGGACATTAATCTCCCTGAATGTCGAGTACCTGAGTTCCAGATTGATGGTGGGGGGTTTCCATGCTGAGGGTGCTGCGTGTCGTCATATCTTGGCGCCATGCTCGAGTTCCGAATTCACTGCTGACAGGTGTCCTGCCATCCCAGAAGGGGCAGTGCCGATTGCAAATGTGGGAATAACTCATTCTCGTGAGTTTCTGGTCTCCCGACCATCTGACCGGAGGCCGCCCACCCCGGTGACCCGCTTGGTCGCCGGGTGCCTCGTCTTCCGGGATCGACGAAGGATGAGTTCAGGTGACACCGGATGGGAAGCTCCCGCGGTGACGTTGACACTTCCGTGTAAGTATTTGTGTTCGTTGGCTACGAAGGATATGTGCAAAGGACAGGCTTTCATCCTCAACTCATTCTCCCGCCTCCCAGGCAGCAACAGCCCCGACCTCGGCAGTTTCGCAATCGGCGGCATCGTTCTCCTCATCGTCTTCGCCATCATTGGTACATTGCTGTGGTATTCCTGCAGGTAGGTCGGTGTTGCCGTGCGATGGCGTACGTGGGTCGTGTGGTGACCGTTTCGGTATGTGCCGGGGGTTACGAAGTAGGAGGCCATTCCCCCGAGTCCCTCCAGGAAGCAGCGCGCATTCAATCTGGCGGAACTCGAGCGTCGAAGAGCGATGGTGGCACACATGATGAGCAAAGGCATCCAGAGCCGTGTACCAATGCTCGTTGTTAACCCTGGTATGCTGTGGGTGGAAATGACTCTGGGAGTTTCATCATGGTTGATTGATGATACCGTTTCAGTTCAATGTACTTATTTTTAATCTCCAAGCCTTCGCTCTTATGCTTAAAATCATTCCTGCCGGGACTCCAACCCAGCAGATGGAACAGCGGTGGTGGCCTACACCGCTGGGCATGTGCCTAAGGACAGGCGGAGTCCGAGTGCTCCCAGTTCCCCCGAGATCCATGCAGACGCCTACCAAGACCCCGCAGCACCAGCAGCAGCAGCAGCTGAGCTGGACCCAGAGATGGGGCGGAGCGTGACGATTTCTCTATCGCTCGCCTCACCATCCGCAGTGCTCTGATGGGGCTCATCATGTCCTCACCTTCACAACGTATCTAGAAGTTCTAGTCTCAGTAGCAGCAGTAGCTTGCAATCAGTGTCGTGCACTGTTTGGTATTCTGTATTGTCATGTCGCTCGCTCTCTTATCCGCTGTCTGCTCGGCTTGTCTCTGCCCAGGAACACCATTCTGCAATGCTGCGCATGCCGCAAACACCTTTGGAACCCCATCGTTCCACCCACCCCCCTCTGACATCTCACTAAATCATGTACACACACCAGTCAATGGAGGTGGGGCGTCAGGTTGAGCACGGGCCTGTCCAGTGTGAGGCAGGGAAGAGAGACAAAGTGCACGCATGGAGGGAGCCCAGGCGAAATCTTGCAGGGCCACGCATGAGGTTTCACACAGAGTTTACGTTTGGAATCGCTAGGAAAGGATGCATGCACAGAATAGGAAACGCTGCGCGCGGGACTTGCTCCCCTACCCTGCCGTGCTCAGCTGGTTGCTGGTGCCGTCGTTGGAGGTCTGAGTGCTGACCCCGCCGGGGCCTGCCGTGCTGGATGCCGAGGCCGAGTTGGTGCCCTGGGCCACCGCATTGGCGTTGTTGCCCTGTGGCCCCGTGGACCCAGACTGGGACTGGAAGCCGCCGGGGGTGGGGGTGGCAAAGTTGTAGGATCCGGCCTCGGCCTCGGGCTCGGGCGCCGGCGCCCAGGAGGCGCCACTTGGCGATTTGGGGCTGGGGGAGGGCGACACAGGACTGGGGCTGGGCGATGCCGGGCTGGGAGAGGGACTCTGCGTTGGTGCCGGGCTGCTCACCGCCGTGGCAGCCGCAGAGGCGCTGGTCTGGGAGGGGCTGGCCTGGGGGGTGGGGACAGGGGTGGGCACGGGGGAGCTGGCGGTGGAGGAGGAGGTGCTGCCGCTGGAACCCACGCAGTTGAAGGTGCCACGGGCAGTCAGGCCAGATGTCCACTGGGGCTCAGAAGGCACCTGGGTTTGAAGACGGGGGAGAAGGGGAAAGAAAAGAGTGGTTACGTTAGGCACTGCTGTTGCACCAAATAAACCGGAGAGGACACTTAGGGCATGGTTGGCCATGCCCAACCACTAAATGGAACACGCTTCAAGCGCCAGGAGGATGCACAACCATCATGCCAGGAGCAAAGGAGAGCATTATCCTTCTAAGGGACCACATGTCTCCACACAAGGTACTCACACACTGCCCACTCAAGGAAAGAATTCCTAGGCATACACACACCTGGATGCTCAGGCCCGAACTCTGCACGCAAGTGCTGCGCAGTGGGAAATCGGACTGCACGGAGCAGGCCCCCTGGCTGTATTGCACAGACGAGATGCCCGAAGCCCTGCAAGGGTATGCATTGTGGTGGCATGAGGATCAGGAACCGTTTGCCAAGCCCCATGTGTCTACAACGCCACCTAATGGGCACAACTGTCCCCGCCCTTCCTTTTCAACCCACCTCCCAGTGATCTTGACGCTTGAGCTCGTAGGGGCAAGGTACACGTTGCTGATCCCCGACAGGCCCACGTTGACGGATGAGCCCACACCGCCAATGTAGGTGTTGGTGATGCCGGTTGCCTGCAGGTTGACGGCATCGAACGACCCTGACAGGCTGACCACGCCAGTCCTGTCGACGGTGCGAGTGTGAGGGGATCTAATGATGAGAAACCGCATGAACTCAGGACGTGCAGCGCAAAAGCTATACACAACAACGGAAATACACATATCACAGCATTTAACCAGCATACAACGGGCAGGATACAACATGCCAGCCATCCACTGGTGAAAAGCCTACCCGCTGTTCTCGACATTCACGCTGTTGTAGGAGGCTCCGGAGACGAAGATCTCGCCGGCTCCGAAGCCGGAGACGACGGACAGCGCACCGCCGTTAAATCCTGTGGTCATGAGTTTCTGGAAACCATGAGGGGTTTCAAGTGACCAAGGGTGCGCGTCATGCCTGTCCATGCAGGCTGGTCACTCGGTGGCCTCCCCCATGCCCGGTATGAAACGTCGTGGCAATACCTGGTGCAACGTAGGCAGCGGCCTGGAGTCCGTTCTGGTACACCCCCACCAGCTTGTCTCTCGGGAGCGTAATGACGACTTGGATGGGCTGGGAGCTCGTGAAGCCGTTGGATCCCACCGCCAGCACGTTCCCGGTGACTCCGGTTGTGATGGCAGATGCCACGCTCTGATCGCCCTCCACGGACAGGGCGTAGGTGGTGCCGGGCCTGACCTGGACGTTATAGGGCACGCACAGTTGTACCGCGCCGAAAGCGGGCAATCCCTGCCAGGCCGCGGACGCGGGGGATAGACATGCTTGCGCGATTGCCCATGCAAGAAGCAGCGAGATACGGAGACGGTACGTCATGATTGCAGAGGCACGTCAGGGCTGGGTTGCTCTAAAATATGTAATGGTGGTTCACACGCCGTGGGTTCGCCTTTAATGGTGCGTTTTTTCTGGGAGACGATGAATGTTCAACGCGGCAACGGCATGGAAAAAGACATGACATGTCCGATCACGTGGGCACCAGATGGCGGGTAACAGGCTTCCAGCATCTGACGCCGGACCATCCTAGAATTTTACCTGATGGGGCATCAGCGCGCCACATGCACCCCCGCTCACAACTTTACGCTACATTATAGCGTTATTAGAAGTGGGTTGGAGTGCCCACAGCTTATTGAGCGTATTGAACTAGACCGCGACAAGAAGCACCCGCGACCATGAGTGTCTCGCGCAGACTTGGGTTCTTGCTGGCGCTGCTTGCTGTGGCGAAGGGCCAGACGAACTGGACACCTGTGACTGTCGGAAGTGCTGCTAGTGGAGGGGTGAGGTGGATCGTGCGGGGCGAGACTTCCCGGGCGGCGGGATCAGCCCGGGTAATCGAGGAAGCCACTGCGGCTCACCCCCCTAGCTCCCTCCCACGTCTCTCCAGGACAGCCCAGCCGGCTCCGGGGCTTGCGGGTACGGGACCCTGTCCGCTTCAAGCTGGCCGTATGACGCCATTGCCGTGGTCAACCCGGACAGCCCCTTCCTGGCCGGGTCCGCTCCCCAAGGGTGCGGCACCTGCCTGGAGATCCAGTGTACAGACGAGGTTGGTTTTGCAGGGTGCTGGGGGGCAACTGGGCAGTGTGGCCCAGGGCGTTTGCAAGGCTTAATCTGCTTGCAGGGGAAGGGTCGTCGGACAGCCTGTGTCCATGACGCTCAAGGACCTCCAGAGTCCTGCTGCGCCGCATCAGCTTGCCAAGCACGAGTGTGCACGTCCATGCTGCGCCTCTGCGAGGAACATCCTTTCCCTGCTCAGAGGATCTCCTCGCGCCCTCTTCCCTGCAGCAGGTGTGTGGCAGTGCCGCCGGCGCCTTCGTTGCGCTCGTGACCGACAACTGCGACGGCTGCGACCTCAGCCAGATCTATGTGTCCCCCACCGCGTATGCCAAGAGCTTCAGTCCCAGCATCGGCCTGGCAACAGGCCGTGCCACTGCGGTGCGTCCTGGGCGGCAGCGATCTGGCGCTTTGGGGGGAAGGGCTGGAAGGCTTTCAGTGTAGACCCTGTGCAGAGAGGGTGCAAGGAGCACCACATGACAGAGGAGTGCCTGATCAAGGCCCGCACAGCCTGCCCAGGGGCCCCACGGCCCAAAATGTACCAGCATCCCCTGCTGCTCCCTATCACTTGACTTGCTCAGGCCATCCCCCACCGCCCCGCAGGTGCCCTGCGCCCCTCCCGGCGACATTGTTGTGAGGATCGACACCTTTAGGCCCACGCTGGGCGGTTACCTCCGGCTTGTGCTCCTGTCAGTGGCCGGTCAGGGCCCCATCGACTCCGTCGAGCTGCGGACCAGCGGATCCCAGGTACTGCCAGAGGACTGTAAGGGGGCAAGCGTCACACTCAGATCAGGCCCTGGAAGGGGCGCCCGGTGGTTGCGTTGGACGGCAGCTCCGCAAGCCCCACCGATATCACGGACTCTGGCATAGGACTCTCACCCCCCTATATTCACTCAATCCTGCACCACAGGGAGACTGGGCTCCCCTGGCGAGGTCGTTCGGCGCGGCGTGGGACGCCTCATCCCTGCCTTCCCTGCCCTTGGACATTAGGATCACCCGCGGCGGCGACACGCTGATCGTCCAGTGAGTCCCTGGACTGGCAAGTCCGCGAGCGATGCCAACCCTGTGCTGCAGCCCTGTGTAGCACATTTCGAGCGCCGCACCTTTCCCTCTACGCAGGAGCGCCATCACCGAAGAGGGTCAGCTGGGCGACATTCAGACCGGCGTGCAGTTTGGGGGCGCTTCCTCCGGACTTGTCAACGGGTGAGAGGACTCTGCGTCAAAGGGCACGCGAGTCTAGAAGGGAGGGGGCCGCGCGGTGTCTGCCTGAAGGTGCCATCCTTGGGATTATGCACATGATTCTTGTGAACACTCTCGACCACCCATCCCTGGCTCACAGGACGACTCCTGAGCCCGAGGCCTCGTGAGTGGTGCACTGTGTCGTCCCTGCCTGCATGCAAGCATGCATGGGATGGAGTGGGTGCCTGTATTTGCGTCTCAAGTGGCAATGGAGCAGCTGTTCTACGCCTCCGTCGGCTGGCCAGCAAGCTTCGTGGCTGGGGCTGGCCCCTCATCAAACTCCTCCCCCTTTTCTTTTCATTCCTCCACACGTCACCCTCATCACACCTACCCTCCACAGCGTAAACAGCGTGCTGGACACCCCCGCCGTGGAGCCCTCGCCTGAGGAGGCGCTGGCCCTGCCCGGTCTGGAGCCCGGCCCTGAGTCTGCGGCCGCCGGCGTCATCAGCCTGCTTCCCGGCGGCCAGGCCCCTGCTGCAGAGACTGTTGCGCTGCCCCCCGCCCTGGAGCTCCAGGCCCCCCTCCCGGAGCCGGCCACCACCGGCCTGGCCCCCGCCCCCGAGGAGGAGACCGGGGCGGCGGCGCGCTCGCCGCCGTCCCCCGCCCGCCTCTCCCCGGCGCCCGTGCGCGCGCGTGCCCCCGCCGCGGAGCCCGGCGCGCCGTCCAGCGAGGAGCCCACGCTGACCCCCGCCCCCGTGCGCTACATCCCCGCCGACGTGCCGACGCTGCCGCGGAAACCCGCCGCGGCGGGCCCCCTCTCCGCCGCCGCCATCGCCGCCGCCGACCCCGCCTACTCCGCCGATAACTGCTCCTCGGTCCTGGCCACCCTCAAGACCATCCCCGAGGTGTCCACCTGGGTCCAGGTCCTCACGGTGCGTTGGTGGTTGGTGAAGAGGAATGGAAAGGGGGGTTGGGGGGCTGAGATGGGTGGGTGGGCAGCGTGATGGAGCGCCACGCGACGCACCCCTGCACGGAAGGCCGGCCCAACAGGCGCGCCCACGCCACTCCTTGGCCCCTACCCACCCCCACCCTAAAAACCCCTCTCACGCAGAACGTGGGCCTGGCGGTGCTGCTGGACGCGCCCGACGCGCAGGCGACGCTCCTGGTGCCCACCAACTCGGCGCTGGACGCGGCCATCGCGGGCGGCAGCGTGCGCGACGCCGACACGCTGGCCGCGCTGCTCAACTCGGCGCCGGACCTGGCCAACCCGCTGGCCGCCTACCACGTGGTGAAGGGGCTGTGGCCCTCCTGGACCCTGGCCCCCGGCACGCGCCTGCCCACCTCCGCCACGCTGGACAAGGTCAACCTGCTCCAGCTCAACGTGACCGCCGGGCCCGTGATCCGCGGCGTGGGCTCCTCCGCCAACGTGCTGCAGGCCGACCTGCTGGCCTGCGGGCCCTCCGTCATCCACATCATTGACCAGGTGCTGCTGCCCTTCAACTTCGACCAGGCCTCCCTGGACGCCATCACCGCCACCCAGGTCCCGGTGCCGCCGGCAGCCCCCTCCCCGGCCGTGACCCCGGCGGGGCGCAGGCTGATGCGTGTGTGAGGGTGCCGAGGTGGGGGAAAGAACGCCGCCCCGGACCCTGCATGCGCTCTGTCTCATGACCGGTGCGCACGCGGCAGCGATCGCCTGCATGTCCCTGCTGCAGCGTGGACGCAGGCTGTGCATCGTCTGACGCCCCGGACCTTGGGTAAGAACTACAGCCAGGAAAAGGGTGCTGCACGGCAGCGGGTGTGGCAGCCGGGGGCGATGCACATGCGTTGCGACACGTCCGGCGCAAGGAAAGGGAGGATGCCGATGACAGGGATGGGGTCAGCACAGCCCAGACCATGTTCATGGTCATGGCCCAGCTCATGTGTGCGCAGCCTTCAGCCCCCTCGCCTCAGTCGTCCTTCTTCTCCAGGGGCTGCTTGCCGGCGGCGCCGCCCTCCCCCTCCCCGGCCTCCGCCTCGGCCTCGAGGGCATCCGTCTGCCGCCGACGCTGCTCCCCCTCCTCCAGCTCCTTCCGCTCATCCTCGAACTGCACCTCCAGCTGCTTGGCAAGGTCCCGGGAGGGCTCCACCACTCCCAGGTCCCCGCTCTCAGTGGAGACGATCTTGGGCAGGGGGATGGCTGTCAGGCCGGCTCCGCCCTTCGTGGCAGCATCCTTGCCGGGTCTGAGAGAGGGGCAGTACAATGTCCAGAGTGAGGAGTCCTACCAGGCTCTCGGATTCTCGCACACGCTTGGAGGGGTTATAGTAAAGTCGCCGGCGACTGCATCGCCCTCCGTTCCATGCACGGCTGCCCCTCCTCCACCCGACCCCCAGGCAACAGTCCAGATGATCACCGTGACTGACGGGCTGCGCCCGACGTGCCGGCGCCACCGCGCCCCGTGGAAGGGTAGGGGGCTGTGCCGTGAAGTTCGTCCTCCAGAGCCACACGGCGCTGCGTCTCCCGGTAGAAGGCGGCCAGGCCGGCCCAGGCGGCAAAGGCAAACGCCGCGATCCTTTGAGTGGGTGGGCGGAGACGGGCTTGTGAAGGGTGTGCTAACTCAGGGAATGTACCTTGTATGCTCGGGCTGTACTGGGGCGGAAGCTACACTTGTTGTGGCTGGTGCACATCTCAGCCCATGGCCACACACAAGGCATTGCCAGCAGCGAGAATCACAGCAAGGAAACTCGTCAGGCTGACCAGACCCCAATCCTTCGGCCGTCCAGCACTCGGCCGGCAGCCCCGCACACCAGAGGTTGCGCTCCGTGCGCCATTTCTTGGACAGCAGGGCGATCTCCTGGTTGGGGGATCCGTAGATGCCCAGTTGCTGCTGGTCACGCAGGGCACGCAGCTGCCTGAAGGCACCTGTGGACCGATGTTAAAGCACACGCGATTGAATATTGGAGATCATTCTCACATCACGCAATCGACAGCTCTCCTGGAATCAAGAGAATAGTACCCCTGCTGGAATTCCAGCCCACGTCTATACCTACCAAAGAAGGCGATCCCGGTGAGGAAGAAGGCCACATGCAGGAGCCTAAATATTCCTATCAAGGGGAGATCAAACACCCGGGTACAGAAGAGGAGAATCCCACGCCTGATACTCCTAGAGGGTAATAGGGAATCGACGGTCAGTGCATGAGTCCAGGCTGCAAAACCTCGTGCAGGAAACCCGGGCAAGCGAAGGCACCCCGTCAATTTGACACAGGGCTCCTGTAGAGGAGCAAGGTTGCCCACTGGTACCCTGACCTACACCGCCAGCTCACTTTGGTCCAGGTAGGGCTAGGAGCGCGAAGAGAATCAGCGGCAGGGGCAGCAGGTAGTGTGCCACCATCCACCATGCCGAAACCATGATGGCGAGGAGGGGTGTGCGTGAGGCTGGAGAATATGTGTGATCTGGACGGTGGTATTCTCAAAAGCGTATGCGGGATCGCAATCAGTCCCAATGGATGTCTTTACTCAGGCCGGATACGTGTTTTTGAGGAGGGAGTTTCCGGCCCACTTCCGATCCTGCTTTCTCCGATGGTGTGCCACCCCCCCGTTCCCACATTTCGAACCCGGCCAAGCTGCAATTTCGAGCGAGATACGGAGGCTCTCCTCGTATTCTATCGAATGGGCACTGCATAATTGATCTTGAATACCTATCGCCTACTCTTCCTGAGTATCTCTGGAGCAGAGGGAAGCTGTAGAGCTACGGCTCCTCTTCCCTTTTGGGGCTGGTTAGTCCGGGAGTATGGCGCCGAACGCCTCGCAGGTGCGATTAGTCAACCTTCTGCAGCTGTAGCAGCGTATTTTGGCTCGTCATTACCCATCTAGTACATTTCCTTTACCCCTGCAGGAGCGCCAGGCTGCCCAAACCCTGCGAGGAGCGTACAGGAACCTCATCAGCAAGGCCCGAAGTAGGTAGGGCGCTGCATGTTCTGTGGGACATCCTGGAGGGTGCCGTGCTTCCTGCACGGCATTGACTCAATCATTCCAACCCATGCTATATTCCCGCGCAGATGAGAAGCACAACCTGGTCAGCACGGACCAGAACAAGCTTGCGGAGCTGGTCAAGGAGGCCAATGCCCTCCACCACACGGGTGAACGCGCCGAATGGGGTGGTGCTGGAGATGAGGTGTGCACCCTGGGTGCCCTGCGTGCTGCCTGCGCGCGGCGACCCACGTCCAACCGACCGTCACCGCACTGCGCAGTGGAGAAGCCCAGGGAGAGCGCCGTGGACTCGGAGCTCTTCGCCATCGTCACCGAAAGCGGCGTGGAGTTTGTGCGGAAGCTCACGTCGGGCGCGAGGGTGAGGGGAACGGCGCGCTGGGGCATGGTGTGCGGGTTTGGGGGTGCGTCCCGACTTCACACTGCGTGTGTCGCTGTGTCTGACCAGCTGCAGTCTGCCCGGCTCAGGTCACCCAGGCACCTCGCCCCTCCTGCCCACCCACAGCAAGCTCGCACCCCAGACGACCTGCTGCGCCGCCTCAGGTCGCGCTACGTGACCCGCCTGGACCAGCAGGCGGCGGCAGAGATGCAGCCCTCTGCCTTCAAGTGGTGAGCTGTGCGGCTGAGGTGGCGCCGTGCCGTGCGCTTCCTCCGCATCACACTGACAATGGACTTGCTGTCCAGGACCCACCCACCTAGCCAGCCTTCCCTCCCCCTGAGCAGGTTCATGTTTGGTCAGGACGTGGCGGGGATGTTTGCGCCCTGCCCCACAATCAAGCACATGCTGGGGCCCCTGGAGGCACAGCCCAGGGTGAAACGGACCTTGGCGCATCGCCGCGTGCAGATAGGTATGCTTTGCGAGGCCGAGGGTGAAGGCATGAGGGGTGCCCGGGGGGAAAGGGGACCAACAAGTGATCGCGTGGCGGCATTCAGCCTGGTGCGCTCTAGCCCGGCGGCCGCGCCGCTCCCAGCCACGCTGTGGATCGCCCAGCGCCACCCCCTTGAACCTCCCTGCAGGCGAGGTTGTGCGGCCCGAGGAGATTGATGACGGGGCCGACAGTGAGGCTCGAGAGACAGACCAGCAGATGACCGACATGTGGACCCTGCTCAAGTCATCAAGTGGCAGGTGAGGGTGTTGGGATTGGATGGGGGTTGTGAGGAAGAGATGTGAGGGGTCGAATGGTCCCATGCATTAAGGTCGGGCAGCAGGGATTCCTTGCCATACTATATCAAGGTCAAGCCAACCCTGTGCCAAATTACCTCATCACAGGGTACCCCTGATCGAGCTGGTGCTCAACCACGACTCCTTTGCCGAGACAGTGGAAAACTTGTTCACGCTTTCCTTCCTGGTAAGCAGGTGCAGTTGGAGGTGGGGGCTTGCCTGGGCATGAGAGGCCATACTCCGGATGGCAGGCCCCTGTGCAGAACTCCACACATTATCGAAGGCATGCATAGAAGAGTCAGTTTGGCAATCCCTGCTATCCTTGCAGGTGCGCGACCGCAGGGTGTCCCTCGAAAAGGACGAGCGGCAGGGCATCATGGTCATCCCCTGCCTGGGGAGGGGCAGCAGGTGCGGTGAGGAGAGGGCGGACAGTAGCAATCGCACGATTTCTCACCCGGACGCTTGTGCAGTCTGTGACCTTCGCAGCACCGACACCCTCGAATGCTGGCTCCCCCAACAACAGGCCCGGCGATGCCTCGGAGAGGGTGCAGTTCGTCATGGACTACTCCATGGCGCAGTGGGAGCAATGGAAGCAGGTGCGGTCCTCCTTTCTCTGGATGGAAATGGGGCAAGGGTTATTGCCAGGTTACACACAGCTGCGCGCCTGTCCCTGCCACTGCGCGTGGTCTCATTCGCTGCGATATGCTCTCTGCAGCATCCAAGACAATGGGCTGACAAATGGGTGGGCTGACGCGTACCACCCGTCCCCACAATTCACTCCCAATGGTCTCACCCTGGCAGGTTGTGCCAGCCTCCGCGTGCCTGTCCCGGACGAGAGCCTACCAGCGGCCGTGCTCCGGCGCGGAGCGGCCGCAGGGGGGGACCGGCCTGGCCAGCGCACCCCCAGAGGATACCCCCCGGGGTCAAAGGGGTGCGCTCCCCGTGGCCGCCGACGCCAGGCTCCGCCCCAGCCCCCTCACTCCAGTCGGCGAGCGGGCGGGTGGAGGGGAGGGTTTGGAGACACACTCAGGGTCGACGAGCAGTGCCAGGTTCACGCGACCCGCGAGATCTCAGTCCAGATCTGCGGCGAAGAGTGGGCTGGGGGCGCCAACCCCTGGCAGGTCGGTGCGCAGTCGGCTGCAGGCATAGCCTGCGCTGGGTACAGGCCCCGTCGAGTTTCCAGACTGCAGCCTGGATGCCTGAGGATGAAGACCCAGAGCGATCCCAACATCAACCTGATAATCATGCCCCCACGTGACGCCAGAGTATGAGCTGGGCTGTATAACAACCTTGTATGCAAGCAGTGCGACAGGAGGGTGTGACTGGGAGACTAGTGAAAAGGAGATAAATCACTAATTTTGATGCGGATTCGGGGGAGGTCAGGCATCATGCCACCTTGGCAAAGGACTTGGTGCTGGCCTTGGCTGGGGCGGGGAGGGCCGGGAACAGCATGTAGCAGTTGAGAGCTGAGGCGATGATCCCCAGCATGCCCACCGTGCGTGGCTTCCAGGGTCGCAGCTCCAGCAGGCCCACCGCCAGCAAGGCCTGCAAAGAGAATATTGGGGGGCGTAGGGAAATGACCATCCTGTGCTCGGACCTGAAATCGTGCGAAGGATGACTGTATGTGCCAGAGCAGTCGCACGTCCCATCACAAGAGGCGCCTGAAAACAGGCGTGTGCCCTCACCTGGACCAGGGAGTGCACGAGGAGGAGCAGGTGGCGTGTGATCTCGGCACCGTTCTTCTCCAGGCGCGCCTGGTAGACCTCCTCCACCTCGCCTACGCGCCGCGCGGTCAGACCTGCAGGAGCAGGAGCAGAGCATTAAGGATCTTCAGTGCATCCCGTCAGTCAAATATTCAACACTAACACCTTGGACAATACGGCCCTGCCAGTCCCTGGCAGCCATCTCGGGGATGCCATCCCAAGCATCAGGCCTACCCTGCAGCTCATGGAGCTCGGTGATGACGCCGATGACGGACCCGCCTGCCCAGCCGTACAGGGAGGCCTTCTGTGCCCGCAGGATGAGGGTCTTGTTCTGCAGGATGCCCGCCTGGGAGGCCCACACAATGTTGTCACCTCCAAAGTAGATGGCCATCAGCACCGACTTGAGCTGAGGGGCAGGGAGAGGAGAGGGAGGGATGACGTGGAATCTGGACGCTTGAGTGATCTGCGGGCAAGGCACCCTGCACACCATGCAGGGAAACCCTCGCGGCCAGGTTAGAGGGGGCGCTTGACCTAGTCACCTTGGCCAGAAGCTCCAGCACCAAGGGGCGGTTGGAGTTCAGTGTGGGGTTCTGGATGATGGGGTTCAGGCTCTCCAGGGGCTGCAGTGGGGGAAAATGGTGTGAGACTGCTTAGATGAGGGAATCAGGGCGCATTCAGCCAAGTAGTCCAACTGGGGCGGAGAGTGTAGGCTTCCGCAGGGCAGCCGACCTCACCCGCATGATGCGGAAGACTTTGCGCGCAGCAGCCACGGACGCTTGGACCTTCTTGACATCGCCTGGCTGGCCAGCGGAGATGAACATGGCCACATACTGCACGGTGGCCAGCAGCTTGTCCCTGCCATCCGACTTGTCCAGGAACTGCTGCACTCCCTGCTCGAACAGGGGTCAAGGTGGGATGTGGTACGAGCAAATAACACAACATTAAATTACCATGCGGGTCGCAGTGCACCACGTGCCTTGAGTTGCGCTTTGTAGCTCATCGGAGGAGGGTTCCTACGAAACACAGTTACGACACCCAGGTCTGGTGCACAGGCGAGGTGTGAGAGTGCCTGTGCCGAGTGAGTTCCGATTCCTGTGGCTTTGGGATCCGAGGAAGAAGTATGCTCAGGCACGGTGCACCGCTCAAGCATATTGCCTCAACCTGCTGACTCGACCACACCCGGTCGTCACGGGACCCCGCCCGCACGCAGAGCAGATGAGCGCGCTCAGCGAGATCGACCTGCACCGGCGGAGACCCAGTAACCAGAAGCCGTTCGAGTGCTGCGATGTACAGTGATTCGAGTGCTGGAAGCACCGAAATATATATAGCAAGCACTCAGTCTCGGCGCGGCTGAGGCAAAGCCCCCAAAGCGATGGGTCGACCACTGCCCCAGGGCACCCCTCCAGCTCCCGGCGCCCCAGGCCCCCAGCATGCTTCCTCCAGCGACGAGGAGGGGGAGTCTGACGAGGGGTGGCAGGTGTACTCCGGCTCAGAGACGGAGGATGAGACCGACAACGAAGGGGCTGAGGGGGCGACCGAGCGGCAGCAGCTGTCTGACGCCATCAACCGTGGGGACGCCGCCGCCCTCCTGGCCCTGCTGGAGGACGAGGCGGTGGCCGCCTGCCTGAACGACCCGGTGCGCCGCTCTGTGCATGCAGAAGAATGGCGCCTCGGTGCCTCGACGCCGCCATCGACCTCCCAAAGCCCCCCCCCCCCCCCCCCCCTCCTAATTTCTACACAGAACCGGGAAGGGGACACCCCCCTCCACCTGGCCTCCCTGTACGGACAGGCAGAGTGCGTGCGGGTGCTGCTGGAGGCCGGGGCCGACGCCGGAGTGCGGGACCCGGATGCCTCCACCCCGCTGCATGACGCCGCTGCGGGCGGGTACACCGAGGTCGTCCGCCTGCTGCTGGCCTCGGACCCCTGCCTGGCCGCGAGCCGGGACGACGACGGCGACACGCCGCTGCACAACGCGGCGCGCGGCTCCCACGCCGCCTGCGCCGAGCTGCTGCTGGGGGCGGGGGCCGACCCCCGCGCCACCAACCATGTGGGTTTCGGGGGGCTGGGTGGCCGGGGTGGGTGGGGGGGCATGCATCACCCCATCCCAATGTGCAAACCCGACTTGATGCCCCTCCATCGACACAACCCACCCCTCTCGCAGGCGCTGGAGACCCCCGTGCAGATGACGGAGGAGGGCACCCTGTGTCGCGAGGTCCTCGTGGCCGCAGAGGAGGGCCTGCAGGCCGGCGGTGCCCCGACCACCGCGTGATCGAGAGGGTATCGACCCGCGGCGCCGTCCCAGGCCCCAGGCGACCCTCCTGCTGCAGACGCCGGGCCTTCAGCATCCGGCTGGTTATGTTTACAGGGGCTCTTACCGCTCGGCGGGGGCAGCCTCCCCGCCCCGCCGCCCGCAGCGCACGTGACTGTGACGAGATGAATGAAGGGCCCGGGCCAGGGGCCACCGAGTACAGCAGAAAGTTTCAAAGCAGCAGTGATGGTCCTGGGTAGCAAGGGTCGCGTGCGTGCAGGGTGTGGCTTGGGCCTCGCTCGGCTTCGCCGGCGGCGTGGTCCCCCCCCCGTGCCCCGCCCCCTGCTCAGTGGGGCCGACGGCCGGTGGTGTCGCCGTACAGGAGGAGGGCCAGGCACACCGCGACGGCCAGCCCCAGGAAGTGCGCAGTCTGGTAGGCGATGGCCATGTAGGCCGCGGCCGTGCCCTTGAGCTCGGGGAGGACGAGGCGCGGGGCCAGGAGGTTGACGCTGGTGTTGGACCAGCCGCCCAGCAGCCAAAGGACGCACACGAGGAGCAGCGCGCCGACGTCGCTGCGCCAGGCAGGGGGGGCCTTGAGGTATGCGAAGAAGATGGGAACCACTGTGGTGATATGTTGCGTGTGTTTGGGGGGGAGGGGGCGGGGGGGGGCGGTCAGAAAAGGGTTTCGTCGACTTTGACCGTGTACCAAAACTTATGAGCACGGCTACTTGGAAGGCCATGCACCGAGCAGGCAAGAACCCTGCACGGTGGGCAGCCTGGGATTCACCACCACACCCTGGCACCAGGGTATCCCTACACGCACGCACGCACATGCACAGCCCCCCACAGCCATGCCACCGGCGCCGCACGCACAGGCGAGCTTGAAGAGCGCAACCCCTAGCAGGGCGCGAGGTGAGGAGGGCGTGGCGAAGCGGGAGCGCGGGGCCAGGCGCCCCGCGATGTCGGCAAAGACGCGGGCAAAGAAGAGGATCTTCAGGGGGGGGGAGAGGGGGCTTGCTTGCACGCATCCAGGAATACTGAATGCCTGGCCCGTGGGCAGGAATCAAAGTGCACGAGGGTGCCCAGTCTGAGCATGCGGCAGCCCCTCTCCCATTTCTGAGCTCCTCCCGCGCACAAACCCCGTTCCCCCATCCCCCCCTCCTCACTCAACCCTGCGCCACCTCACCCTGGGGAAGGACTCCCCCAGCAGGCCCGAGGAGGGCACATAGGTGAAGAAGGGGAAGACGGTGAGCGAGATGGTGCTGGAGACAAAGTGCGCGGTCAGCGGCAGGCGGATGGCGTGCAGGACCTCGCGGCCGGCGCCGACCTGCTGTGCGGGAGACCCGGGGCCCCACGCCGCCGCCGCCGGCGCCGGCGGCGTGGGCGGCGCGGCGGGGTTCCATGCCCCCGGGCCCGCGCCGCCGTGCGCCGCGCAGTCTGCCTTCCACGCGTCGTACGGCGCGGCCCTCTCCAGGGCGCCGTGGAAGGAGCCGTCGTCCGCCACCACCTCCCCGTCCGTGGACATGTACGTGCGGTACGGCTCCAGGCTGGAGTAGGAGACCAGCGGGTGCATCAGCGCACTCCCCGACCCGCTGCGGGGCCCGCACTCCAGCGGGCCCCCAGGGCTCAGCAGGGGCATGCGGGGTCCCTCCGGCGCGGCACCTGCACTCGTGAACCCCGCCGCCGGCTCCCCGCCCGCGCCGGCATCCAGCGCCGCCCAGTGCCGCGCGACGAGCGAGGCGGCAGCCGCCGCGCCGGCGGCCACGATCAGGGCCACCGCGCCGTAGAGCAGGACCATGTCGGCGTGGGAGGCGTGGGGCCCGATGCCAGCGCAGAGCTCCAGGGCCAGCACCAGGGGACCGGCGGCGGTGCAGCCCATGCCCAGCGCGATGACATTCTTGTTGGCAAAGCGGGACACCAGCTGGTAGGAGGCGGAGAAGGCCAGGCCGGAGAAGAGGCCCAGGGCCACCACGGTGATGATGAGGACGCTGTTGGGGCGAGTGGTGGAAAGAGAGGAGAAACAAGGTTTGGAGGGAGGGGGGGGAGTGATGGGGTGTGGGGGGTGCACCATAGAATGCATGTGTGTGGACCGTGGAACAGGCTCTGTAGGAAGAGAACATGGAGTGGGCAGATGGGACCAATGCATGGCAGTGGTAGACCACCACCCACACTCAGGCCGCCAACCTCGCCCACCTGAGGTCTGTGGGCTGGAAGGGGAACCAGGCGGCGAGCAGGCCATAGCCCACCAGGCCCAGCAGCAGCCGCAGCAATATGTTCCGTGCCACGCCTGGCGTGTTGCAGGGGTGGGGAGTGTGGAACTACGAAAGGGGAAAAGAGGCGCACGGGGAGACCGCCGGCCCCCTCACCCACGGCACACGAGGCCCGGGCCGGCAGCGGCCCGCGTGGGCGACGCTGGGGGCACCAAGCACAGAGATGCAACGACCTACCCAGTTTTCGGTCCAGGTGCCGATCAAGCAAGGAGGAGAGGAGGAGGAGGGGGACTGCACAGGGGTGGGGTGGGCGGGTGGCAGTGTGGCACTTGGGGGGGCGGTAGGACACCTACATGTGGAGATGAACGACAGCATCGAATTCACCTGTGGGCAGGTAGTATGCAATGTTGAGCTGCAGCAAGATTTGAGGTCCATACAAGTCCTTGAAGTAGTCCAGCTGGGAGGAGACGGCCAACCAGGCGGACGTGTAAGCGGTGCTCACAAGGAAGAATCGCGCAACAGTCCATCTGCCCCCCTTGATCTTGTTGGGCATGTTCAACATTGGAATGGCCATGACTTCAGGGGTGGGGGCTGAGGACGTCTCGCCCCAGGTCCCAGGCCTCCAGAGTCAAAGCTTGCGACCTGGAGCGGCCGGTGGCAGCAGCCCCGACCGGCAGGGCAGGGCAATGAGATATTATAGCATTGGTAAAAACATGCTTGCAGATGAATTGTCCGGTAAGAGGGTGGCAAATGCTAGTCATGGCGCCGTAAAGCACTGATTGGTCATGGCGCCTGAAAAAACTGAGCTTACGGGATTCGAAGGAACAAGGAATCTTCCCCTGCGCAATTACCTGCCATCTTGCTTAACGGTGAGCATCCATCCAGTGACAGGACAATTCTTTATACATGGAGTGGTAGGTATGCATTACCTGCCTTCTTGCAATCTGTATGCCCAGGGCTAGATGCACTGCTTCATGTGTGGGCTTGTTGGCAGGCGCCCACCCCCACCTTACACAGGTTTCATGATAGGACGATCCGGAATACTAAGATTTGGTTAGTGCAGGGAGAATTGTGACCTTCGCTGTCACAGAAATTCACTCCAAGCCAATTCTGTATTCTCCAGTACTTTCATTTGGATGAGTGGCGGCTGCTGGAAGGCATCCTCCACGATTTTTTGTGCATGTCACCCCTTCAGCCACAGTACGCATTTGTGAAATTGTGAGAGCTAATCCCATCCCCGTGACACCAGTCTCTCATATACCTTTGGTCAACCCCACTCCACTTGCAGCTGTGGCAGCTGTCTGACCAATTAAGTGCTGGAGTACGTCAAACGGGTTCTCCAGGCGATGTGTTACAAGTCATTCAACCAGTCCTCCAAGGACTTTTCTGGAGCACTGATCTTGACAGCTACAGAACCCTGGACATCTGCTCCTGATCCCCCACCATGAGCTGCCACCTCCTTGTTGCTGGGAAAGGCCTGAGCCGGTGCAAGTTGGTGCACCGTGCGAGCGCCTGCAGTTTCGTCCGCTTTCATGCCAGCAGAGGTTGGGTGCCGCAACTCCCATGGGGCCCTAGCCTCTGCGTGAGCAAATGTGGAAGGGGCGCGCACATCGGTGTTAGGGGCGTGTGCTTCTGCATCGTGGTAGGGCTTTGGCACGTCCGACCCACTGCAAGGCTGAGCCTCGCCGCTCATCGGATGAGCAGTGTTTCTCTGTGGAGAGCATTCTGCAGGGGTGCCTCTGTCTTGTAAGGGTACTTCTGCTGCTGGGTCATCGGGCTGGGAAGGGCCGGCTAGGGATATACCATCAAGCTGAAGAGAAGCGTCTGCAGGCAGGCCGAAGAGCACCTCCGCCAGATGCTTTACATCCAACACCATATCCTGCCATGGGTATATGCACTGACTCTTTTGTGCATTTGTGGAATCTTGAGGCATGATGGTCAAGACATCATCGGAAAGGTGTTTTCCTGAGGAGGTCCGGAGTAGCACGAGGCCCAAGACACAATCAATTGCCTTGCCCACCGCATCCATGGCCTTTCTACCCAGAAGACAAAGCCATTTTACCTCAATGGGCTCAGTACTAGCTGGTGGTAGGCAGTACTCCTCCATGAGGCTGCTCGGCGTCACAGGCATAAGGCCTGGTTCATTGTGCCTGTAGTGTGCGATCAGATCCTCCCAGGCAGCTCCCTTGGAAAGACGAGCGCTGGCGGACATTGCATGCTCAGCTTCGTCGTATCTGTGGTCACGTGTGAGGAGATGTAGAGCTTGGGCGCCGGAAAAGCACCTGAACCCTTGACTGTTGCCCCACCTGCACACCTGTCGGCATTGGAAGCCAGCTGGGTGGGACCGCCACCCTGTCGATCAGCGCCTTCAGGGATTTTCCCTCCCCGTGTGCGATTCCTGGCACTCAGTGTCTTGGAGTGTTGCCACCTCCTTCGCGCTGCTTCTTTGGCAGACGCGTCCATGGCTGCCCAGTTGTGCTTTTGTTGTAGAGTCCACCGCGTCAGTCCGATATCCCCTGGCTAGTTGCTGCAGGCACGGAACTATGCAGCCTTTGTGTGTTGAAAAGGCACACATGCTTCTCTGTCGATCCATAATCGCGATACAAGAAACGCCCTGGAGGGATGAATCATGCATCCTTTCCGCGCCCTGCCACACGTAGATCGCAACGTCATGTGCAGCATGTTCGCATCCCCAGCATTACAGGCGCTTGCAGGGGCAACCTGTTCCTCATAGCAAGACATATAGTTGGGGGTAGACCCACACGTCGCGATTCCTGAACCATGGCGCCCGTCGTTGTGTGCGGCGCTGGGGTCATTGGTGCCTCAGTGTCGTATTTCCTGGCACAGAAGGGCCTAACCCCCACCGTAGTCGACGCTGTGGGGCCTGCATGTTCAGCTTCCGGCAAAGCTGGTGGGTACAGGGTCATGCGAGGTGTTTGAACATCGCTTCGCCTCCCATGCCAATGCACAGATCATGCAGCCCCATGACGCTGTGCTGCTCGGCCCTGCTGCTTGCAGGAGGGTTCCTGGCGCGCGACTGGTGCGACGGGTCCCCCACTGGACCCCTGGCACACGCCAGCTTTGCCCTGCACGCCGACCTGGCCGACAAACTGAATGGCAAGGAGCGGTATGGGTACAGGCGCATGTCAACCTACAGGTGTGGCTGCATGCAGGGAGGGTCGGGTTTCCATCGGGACCTGGTTATTGATAGGTAGGAAATAGGTTTAGTCCACAAGAGAAGACTGCTATCTACCCAATGGAATGGGGCAGTGGGAACTACAGGAGACAGGGCGCCAGCCTCGAACTGCCCGACAGACCTGACCACTCTCATCCTGATCTTGTCAGGACCTTGATGCTACCATTGAGAAACAATCCTTCCCTTTTCATTTCTCCATTCCAGTGTTAGCCTCCGTGCCGGCGGCGGGAAGAAGGGAGGTGCAAGGGGCCGGAAGTCGGCGTCCCTGGGCTGGCTGGATGCTGACAATCTGGTCCAGGACAGTCTCATCGCCACTCCAGAAGATTGCGCCCAGGTAGTTGTGTGTCATCGCGTGCTTAGGGGATGCAGCGTTTCGTCTGCCCTGAATCTACATCAGGATGACCAGCATGGTTCCCTGGCTGTCTCTAGCTGTGGCTGGACACCCTGGAGCCCCCTTCTACAGATCGTTGGACAATTTCGGCCCCACTCCTCCCCCTTCCCAGGTGAATCCGGAGCAGTTCACACGCACGCTGCTGGAGGAGTCTGGGGCCGAGGTGCGCATCGCCACGCTGGCGGGCCTCGTGGTGGAAAACGGGGCGGTGGCCGGCGTGCGGCTGGAGCCTCGCGACGGCGGCCCAGCCACCACAATGCCGGCTGACACGGTCATCATCGCCACGGGCGCTTGGACAGGGGCCCTGCGGGCCGCCATCCCCGGCCTTCCTGCTATCACCGGCCAGAAGGTGGGTGCCGGTTGTTAGGTGTGTGTTTCTTTTTTGGGGGGAGGGCGGGGTGTGTCGTGCAGCGGCTACGCGCAGTCCTGCCCTCCCCAAGCGTGGGCGAATGCCGAGGACTACAGAAAGCAAACTGCCCAGGCCCACACCAGTGTCTAGAACCGCTGCAGCGGCGGCCCATGCCCGCCCCTCGCTGGGCGTCCACCCCCATTATTCATGCTTGGTACTCACACACCAGACCTCCCACTCCTCACGCCACCTGCCGCAGGCCCACAGCATCATACTAGCGGACGCCGCGCCGGGCGGCCTGCCCGCCGAGGCGCTGTTCCTAGCGTACCGGGGCACGGATGGCAAGTCCCAGGAGCCGGAGATCTACCCGCGGCCCAACGGCGAGGTATATGTGTGCGGCGCCAGCACGCCCACGCCCCTGCCGAGCTTCGCAGACCAGGTGCTGCCGGACGCCGGCGCGCCCGCTCGGCTGCGCGACGCGGCGGCCGCCGCGTCGCGCCACCTGGCGCAGGCCGAGGTGCTGCGGGAGCAGGCGTGCTACCTGCCCTGCTCGCCGGTGGGCACCCCCGCCATCGGGCCGGTGCGTGGGGTGCGGGGCCTGTACGTCGCCGCGGGGCACTCCTGCTGGGGCATCCTGAACGCCCCTGCCACGGGCCTGGCCCTGGCGGAGCTCATCGTGGATGGCGAGGCGAGCTGCGTCTCCCTGCGGGCTTTCGAGCCCGCCCGCGCCGGGTAGTCGAGCGGGGGCCTCCTGCGGCGGTTGCGCCGCATGTTGCGCAGGGGTGGCGAGGCATGCCGCCGGCAGATCGATGCACCCAGGGGGTGCCCATTGATGATGCACCATCATGTTTATGTAACAATGTACACCAGTGGAGCCTGTGGAGGTGAACAACATGCTTCTGGCCTCAGGGACCCCTTCCTGCCCGTCTTTCCACATGGCTCCAACCAGCCGCAACGCTCCAATGGTGGTGGGAAGCTGGTCGGGGAGCCGGCGACAGGGCCATACTCCTTGACCAGGTCGATCCTGGTCAGAACTCACCAAAATAATGGCCCCTGAGCATCGCCTCGAGGAGCCAGCGTCCGTGCAATTGGCGGTACGGAACCTGAGGCGCAGCGTAGGCGACAACCTCATCCACTCCAACCTGAGCTTCTCCCTGCGCAGCGGGGAGATCCTGTTCGTTCGAGGACCCAGCGGAGTCGGGAAGTCCGTGCTCCTGCGCTGCCTGGCGTGCCTGGACCCCATCGACTCCGGCAGCCTCAGCCTGAGTGGACAGCCTCCAGAGAAGTGGGGCCTGCCTCGTTGGCGCTCCCTCGTCACATACGTGCACCAGGCGCGCATCGCACACCCCGGCACACCCTCCCAGTACTACTTCCGGCTGCAGCAGCTCGCAGCCCAGCGGAGCAGGGAGAGGGGAGACCTGCCGTCCATCGTCTCCAGCCTTGGTCTCGAGCCAGAGGTCCTCAACCAGGCGTGGCAGGAGCTTTCTGTGAGTGCCGAGGGGCGGCTGTGTGTGGTGTACCTTGTAATTGTTGCCATTCCTGGTGCCTGGGGCAGGCACTGGTGGCGGACTATCCTTCTGAAGTGGGGTCTTGTCATTCGAACGCTGGGCGCTGTGCATGGAGGGGCGCCGGGCACCTTGCCTCCTACGCCCCACTCCGGCAGCCTCCTTGGACCCCTCGACTGGATGACACATCATGCCTGTACCAACTCCTCACACAACAACAGGGAGGGCAGGCGCAGCGCGTGTCCCTAGGCATTGCCCTGGCCCTGAAGCCCGCCATCCTGCTCCTGGACGAGCCGACGAGCTCCCTGGACGCCGCCTCCGCGGAGAAGGTAGAAAGTGCGCTCAAGACCTGCGGCGCTGGCATCGTCTGGGTCAGTCACGACCCGCAGCAGCCCGACCGCGTGGGTGGTCGCGTCCTGAACCTGCCAGCCGGCACCGAGGGCCAGGCGGGGCCGGGAGTGCCGAAGCCCGAGCCTAACACGCAAGTCAAAGCTTTCGCAGAGGAGTAGGGCACGCAACTGCCCCAGACGCTCTTCGCTGTTCAATCGCCGAATCGAGCCAGCGGGGGGCGAGACTCCACGATCTCTACATACTTGTAGCAGCCAGTTGCCGCCGACAGCGGCCATCATTCTGCAGCAGCTCCGATTCAGATCGCAATGGCCCTGCCCTTTGCACAGTCGCTGAATGCAACGGCCACCGGCTGCATGCTGGCCCTGTCCATGGACCCGACCTCCCACCTCCTCTTCGATTACCATGACGGCTCTGTGCCGGTTGGGAAGAGGGAAGGCGGCCCGGTCTTCATCACTCCCTTCCGCCTGGGCCTGGCTGCGGCGGTCATCCTGGTCAACGGCCTGGTCTCCGTTTGGCTGCGCCTGGCCATGCACAAGAAGCTGGCCATCGCCACCGTCAGGTTCGACTGGAAGGAGGGCTGGTGCTCTGTCGATCCGGGAAGGGAGAGCGGTTGTTTGCATGGTGGAGGAACTGATTGACTTTGCTTGAGGTTCAACCCGTTTGCACGGTGGATGGCTTACTTCGTGCACTCATGCAGCCACCTGTTCCCCCTTTTTCCCCCCCTTCCTCCACACACACACATACCTTCCTACCTTCCCACATTCCGTGCCCCATGCAGGGTGGTCCTGCAGCTGTCCATCCTGGGCTACATCCTGGTGCCCATCTTCACGGCCAACAGCGCGTGGGTGACGGCCGCCTACCTGGCCTTCATGCTGCTGGTGGCGGGGCTGGAGGCGCTGTCCCGCCCCGCCCTGACCTATGACGGCATGCTGTGGCAGGTGCTGGCCTCGCTGGGCCTGCCCTGCTCCGCCATGCTGGCCTACGGCCTGGGCGCTGTCATCCGTCCCCGGCCGTGGTACGACGCGCAGTACGCCATCCCCGTGGCGGGCATGCTGCTGGGCAACGCCTGCTCTGGCGTTGCCATCGGCCTCACCTCCCTCCTCGACGACCTGTCCTCGGGGCGGGACCGGGTGGAGGCGCTGCTGGCGGCGGGGGCCACGCGCTGGGAGGCCGCCGAGGACGGCGTGCGGCGCGCGGTGCGCATGGCGCTGACGCCCACGCTGAACCAGATGAATGTGGCTGGCATCGTGTCCATCCCGGGCATGATGACGGGGCAGATCCTGGGCGGCGCCGACCCCACCACCGCCGCGCGG
The DNA here is from genome assembly GCF_000733215.1 of Auxenochlorella protothecoides. Taxonomy (NCBI): domain Eukaryota; kingdom Viridiplantae; phylum Chlorophyta; class Trebouxiophyceae; order Chlorellales; family Chlorellaceae; genus Auxenochlorella; species Auxenochlorella protothecoides. The sequence goes on from NW_011934319.1 coordinate 53,360, forward strand.
TACCAGATCGCGCTGCTCCTCTTCATCGCCGCCGCCAGCGGGGCGGGGGCTGTGGCCGCCGTGTTCCTGGCCGCGGGCACGCTGCTGGACGGCGCGCACCGCCTGCGCGGTGACCGCCTGACGCCGCGCGGCACCACGGGCAAGGGCGTGCTGGTCTGGCTGGCCTGGCAAGCGCGCCGGGCAGGGGGCGGCGCGGCGCGCGCCTGGAAGGCCGGCGTCGGGCGGGTTCGTGGGGAGCCTGAGCCCGGCGCCGACCCCACCGTGGTCGTGCATATGGGTGGCGAGGTCCGCGACGGCCTCGACGAGAGCCTCCTGCGCGGGCGCTAGCTGTCGTGCGCAGGGAGGGGCGGCGCGGACGGCCGCATTCTCTGTACCTGGGAACGCAGAGCACACAGATCCTGTGGTGGTGGCGCCTCAGCCAGCAGGACGCGCAAGGTTCTGTGCTGGGCCGCCGTGGCGGAAGCAATATCTGATCTTGGTGATGTTGAGTCCCACACCATAGCGCGGCAATGGATTGGTCTTCTGAAGGGCTGCGGCTGGATGCCCTTGCACGCTCCCCCTACCAGAGCTCAGCAGCCACACTTCTCAACTGTCTTGTAAGTGGATGTCATAGTATTGCCCAATATGAGGAGTAACAATCTTGGCCCGATCAACAGTACTGGTCATGGCTGCACAAATACCCCTCGTCCGGGATCTGCCTCGTTCCCACAGAGCATTGTGCCATTGAAATAAATACGCGTCTGAGGCTTTGAAAAACGTGCAAAATGTGCCACGACCCCTGCGATCAGAGGAGCCTGGCTGTCTCAGATACGATCCACGCTCTGTAAGTTGGAGATATCATCCGTATTCCCAGAGGACCAGGATTCCGCCTTGGAGATTATAATTCAAGGCTAATTCATTCATGAATGCACCCAGTTTGTTCGCGTATAGCAGTTGAAGCACAGTTTTGGACTTGCGAGAGAACTTCGTTGGGACCTGGATCTCGGGAGCGCCTTCATGCGGGGCCCAGGCTCCGAGGGGAGGCCTGCTTCTCAGCGACCAATAGCACGCATAGACGACAACACAATATAGTTCCAATACCAACAAGCGTTGAAAAGCCTGCCTTGATCGGCTTTCGGTGTCCCACCGGATGCCCCTCCGAACCATGACGTGTCGGGACCCCGCAAAAAATTTATTCTCATGCAATTTCGGAGGTCCGAGCATCGGAATCCAGGTGTGGTCCAGGCACCAAGCAACTCGCGCTGGGTCCAAGCAATAGAATACTCAAGCTCTGTCAGGGGTTCAAGCGGGTTTAGACGAGCTCATGAACTGCAGTCCGCACACAGGAGCCGAGTCCGGTGGGTGCCTAGGATAACGCGACGACATGTCGATTGCCACCCAGCAGCCAGCGTACAGCCCCTTCTCACGCGCGTTTAATTCCTGGTTTGCTTGCATTTAATCCGAGGATGTACGGCATGGCTTACATCCGCCTCGCCATAGTACTTGCAGCGGTGTGCAGCGTGACAGCCGTGGCCGGTGAGGAGGCGGGTGAAGGGGCCGGGGAGGCCCGCACCCTTGTGAAGGGAGGCAGGCATGCGCCCTGCACCGGGCCTGCGTCCATGTCGGCGAATCATACCGGCCCAATTGCATGTCGTGAAGGCGCGGGCTCTTACGTGGCGTTTCCGGAGACGGCCCAACGAATCCTGCCTCCCCCCCTGCAGGCTCCTGCCCCACCGGCTTCTCCGGCCCCCAGTGCGGCGTGTGCGAGTCGGATGCCGCCTGCGCCGCCGCCACCAACGACTCCGGCGCTACGTGCTCGCACGACGTCGCCTACGCTTCCAACAGCGTCACCAAGTCCTATGCCTGCGAGATGGGCACCGGCTTCCTGGCCTCCATCGTGGCGCCCAACACCACCTACGTCACGTGCCACACCGGCGCCCAGGCGGGGCAGGTCCTGGCGCCCAGCGCCGAGGCTCCGGCGCCCGAGGCCGGGCAGGCTCCGGCGCCCGAGGCCGGCGGCGCCATCGGGACAGGCAACTGCGACATCGGCTTCGTGCTGAACACCACATCCGTCCCTGTGCTCTGCTCGGCCACCTCCTGCCAGATGAGCGCGGGCGCGCTGGACGTGTACTGCGGCGACGTGACCTGCGCCTGCTCCGGCGCCTGCCCCGCCGGGCTGATCCAGGGTCTGGTGAGCTCGGTGGCGGGCACCGCGACCATGACCTGCGAGCCCGGGGGCGCCTGCGCCATCGCCATGGAAGGCCTGCCCATCGCCTCCATCGACGTGCAGTGCTCAGTGGGGGAGTGCCTGGTGCCCGTGGTGCGGCCGCTGGGCAACGACACGCTGCCGGAGGGCGACGTGGCGCACCTGAGCATCAACCCCTTCATCGCCGCCATCCCGCTGCTGGCGCTGGTCACGCTGCTGGCGGGCGTGGGCGGCTACGCCTGGGCGCACCGCCGCCTCTGGGCGCCGGCGTCCGGCGCGCTGGACGCCGCCGCGCTGGCCGCGCTGGCCGACGGCCCGGCCGCGCTGCCGCTGCGCCGGGTGGCCACGCTCACCTTCCTGGGCCTGGGCGTGAGCGTGCCCATGAACCCGCGCCTGGCGGCCAAGAAGCGCGCGGCCATGCAGGTCAAGGCCGTGCGCCGCGCGGTCACCTCCCACGTCCTGCACGCCCATCCGGAGGACAGCGGCGTGGGCGCGCTGCTGCGCCGCGCCAAGCAGCGCCTGGGCGTGAACACCAGCGAGGACGCGGAGGTGCCCGCGCCGCGCGGCCGCGCCTGGGCGCCCGCGCCGCCCGCGCAGAGCCCCGCGGTCGAGGCCGCGGCTGCGGAGTTCGTGGCGTCCCTGCACGACGTGCCCGGCCAGCGCGGGCAGTGGGCGGTGCTGGGCGGCATCACCGGCACCGTGCACGGCGGCGAGGTCGTGGGTGAGCGAGGATTTTTGTTTTGTTTTGGTGGGTGTGCGTGTGTGGAGGGATGGGTGATATAGTAGGGGGGAAAGGGTTCTAGGCAAGGGGTGGCTTTCTGTGACTCTCTCATCGTGCGCAACAAACTCCCCAGGGCCAGGCGGCTGTGACCTGAGTCCATTCCTCACCCCCACCACCCCCACCACCCCACCACCCTCCATCCCAGGCGTGCTGGGTCCGTCTGGGTGCGGCAAGACCTCGCTCCTGGGGTCGCTGGCGGGGGCGGCCATGGACCTGGGCGCCTCCGCCCAGACCACGGGCGAGGTGCTGGTGGACGGCGCGCGGCGGCAGAAGGCCGACGTGGCCTACGTACCGCAGTCCGACGTGCTCATCCCGTCGCTGACGGTGCAGGAGTGCCTGCGCTACTCCGCGCTCCTGCGCCTGCCCCTGAGCACCTCGCCCATGGAGACCCAGCTGCGCATCGAGCACGTGCTGGACGAGCTGGCGCTGCGCCACGTGGCCGACTCGCAGGTCGGCGGCGCCGGCCGCATCCGCGGCATCTCGGGCGGCGAGCGCCGGCGGTGAGGGGCTGGCGAAGGGGGCCGGAGGGGTTGTTGGGGGGAATGTATGAGAAAGGGTGGGATGGGCCTTCATGCTCCACCTTGTTCATGCACAACACCCCACCTTGAGCCCTCCCCGGTCACCCCCCCCCCTTCCCTCCACGCCCGCAGCGTGACCATCGGCATGGAGCTGGTCACCGACCCGGCAATCCTGGTGCTGGACGAGCCCACCTCGGGGCTGGACTCCTTCACCGCCCTGAACCTGATGCGCACGCTGCACCAGGTGGCCTCCGGAGGGCGCGTGGTCATCGCCTCGCTCCACCAGCCCTCCCACGACATGTTCCTGGCCCTGGACACCGCGCTGCTCATGAGCCACGGCCGCGTGCTGTTCCAGGGGCGCCCCGCCGACGCGGAGGCCTGGTTCCGGGGTCGCGGCCTGCCCTGCCCCGCCGGCACCGCCATGGCCGAGCACCTGCTCAAGGTGGCCAGCAACCCCGCCGACATCCAGGCCCTGCTGCTTGAGCGGGGGGGGCAGGGGGCGGACAGCGCGGCGCTCCTGCGGCTGGAGGACGGCGGCGTGCAAGTGGAGGGGGGCTGCGCGCGGGAGGGCATCCCTGACGACGGCGCCTCGCCCTCGGACACAGCCTCGGCGTCCCCATCGGCGGCGGACTCCCCGCCGCTGGGAGGCGGCGGGAACATGGACTCCGCGGCCGAAGACCGCAGCCCGGACCGCGTGGCGGCGGCCTGGACCCCGGTCGCCGCGGCGGCAGCGACGCACAAGCCGGGCAAGGTAGGGCGCTCGGCGTTCGGCATGAGCGCGACGCCTGGCCCCGAGCCGCGCCCCGCGCCGCGCCGCCCCGGCTTCGCGCGCCAGCTGGCGGTGATGACGTGGCGCACGGCCATTGACATCCTGCGCAACCCCACGCTGCTGCGCCTCCACCTGGGCATCGGCCTGCTGATGGGCGTGGTGACGGGCCTCGTCTTCTGGCAGCTGGACGATAGCAATGTGGGCGTGCAGAACCGCATGGGCGGCACCTTCTTCGCCCTCGCCTTCCTGGCCTTCACCTCCCTCACCACCGTGGACCTGCTCATCAACGAGCGCGCCGTGGTGGCACGCGAGGTGCGCGGCGGCTACTACCGCCCCTCCGCCTACCTCCTGTCGAAGCTCACGCTGGACGCCATCTTCCTGCGGGCCATCCCCGCCATCCTCTACTGGGCGCCCTTCTACTACATGGCAGGATTCAGGGGCGGCGCGGCGTACCAGGCAACCTACCTCTTCATCCTTGTCACCTTCAGCTGCGCCGTGGGTGAGCGCGGTGTGTGGGTGTTGAGGGGGGGGGAGGGTGCTGTGCGTTGGAGAATGGGAGGCTGCTGGGTTCTGTGAGCGGGGGTCCATACTCCCTCACAGGGGCTCAGGCAGCAGGTGCCAGACCGACGTGCGGTCAGGAGCATCCGTGAGCTCCATTGTCCCACCCAGCACGGCCTGCCATTGGGTTCCCCCGCACGTGGATCCTCCAGCCGTCACCTCACTTCCTTCTCTCCCCCAATCCCGCGCAGGCGCCCTGTCCATGGCGGTGACTGTGGCGTCAAACACGGCAGGGGAAGCCTCCTTTGGGATGAACTTCATCATCCTGTTCTCGATCATGTTTACAGGTGGGGCGGGGCGCTAAGCGCAGAGGTGGTGCAGAGGTAGCCAGTGCGAGAGTCGACCCTGACGCACGCAATCAGTCGCAGGATGCCAAGCCCCGGTGAAACCCTTACACAGACGTGCCACGACGCAAGTCGGCGGCCCCAACTCTACCTGCTCACGCGTTCCTCCTGCACACCCCCACCATGTAGGCTTCCTGGTGAACGTATCTTCCATCCCGGCCTACCTTCGCTGGATACATTACCTCAGTGTCTTCTTTTACGCTTTTGAAGCCATGATTACGAATGAAATGACTGGACGGACCTTCACATTCATGGTGGGGCGTTATGAGGAGAGGGCCAAAGCGTGGATGATACGACGATGGTCACTGCACCAACTTAGCATTTCTCTCATCTCATGGAGGAGGATGTAGATCTGACCAGAATCTTCCCTCTTGGAATGGAGCATGCATTTAGCTTTACTTGCCGCTCACTTCGACACCCTGCACCCCAAGCCTTCATATCATCGTCCCATTCCCAATCCCGACAGGCCTCGGGGTATGCCCAAATAGAAGGCATCAACGGCAACACCTACCTGACGACACTAGGGTTCGATGCCGGCGCCACAACCCGAGACATCGGCGTGCTCGTGGGTCTTTACGCCGGCTTCACCCTGCTGTGCCTGGTGCTGATGCAGGCGCGCATGCCCCATAGCAGGCCGCGGATCAAGAACATCATGCGGCGGCTGAGCCTGCATCGCTGAAGGCATCGCCCTCGATGGTTGCACCCTGTCGCTTCACGCAGTGCAGGGAGGGGTTCAACAGTCCTTTAATGCTGCACGTGATGTGTATAGTAAGCACCCTTCTGACCGAGGGCAGACGGGGAAGGATCGGCGCCGGTCTCAACAGCTTGGTGTGAGATTCGCAAACGGAACATTGGAGGAAAGAAGGACTGATGCATATCCAGCAGAATCCTTGTCTGTCGGAAGCAGTATCGTCACAAAGGTCCACGATCGACGGAGAAGCAAGAGTTGAAAATTTCAAAAAAGGGTTCGGTAGCCTTCTAGTGTGACTAGAGCAGCGAGTACGCCCACGATGCTGGCGACCAGCAATTCGATGTCTGGAGTCGGCACCAGGCCCGTTTTGGGCCTCCCACACGTCCCCTTCGCCCACAGGTATATGCAATGCGCATGTCGAGTGTATTATTTGCCACTCCAGCACGCATCGATCCTGCGATGTCTGCGTCGCCCATCTCGCTTTTCAATTGTACGCGAGCAGGGCGGGGACCGCTGGAGTCAAACCCCTCCGCCATGCCCTGCGGAGGTCCAGGCGCTCGCCGGTGGTGACCGCCTCCCTCGTCGATCCCTCGGCACTCTACTCCCTGAGCACCAGTGCCGCCGATGCGGGAGGGTCCAGCATGCTGGCTCTGCTCGCGGGCTCGGCCCTGGTGGCCGGCCTCCTGTACCACACCTACCAAGTCAAAGCACACCGCCAGACGAGCCTGGCCTCGGTCGGTGGCGTTGCCTCGCCTTTTGGGAGCTCGTTTAACAGCGTCAGGCAAGAGGCCACGCGCCTGCCCAGTGCGGCTGTTGCCGGCGCCATGGCGGCACCCAGCGCTGCACCCGCCGCTCCCATCGAATTGAGCCCTCTGGAGGAGCAGGAGGAGGTGCGGCTGGGCGCACCTGACACTCGCCCGCCTGCAGCGGAGTGGATTGCTGCCTGGAGAGCAGCCCTGGAGGCGTCCGCACCCCAGCTGAGCAATGGGAAGGCTGCGCCAGGGGTATCGGTGCTGAAGCATGCCACCGAGGCGGAGAAAACCTCTCTGCCAGTTGCGGCCCCCGTGGCTTCGACGGCAAAGGTCGCCCCAGATAGCAGCGAGCCTCAGGCAGCCCACCCAACAGTGGCCCTGGCAGAGACCGTGCCTGAGACGCCTGCTGCGTTGGCCGCCGCGGCACCCACCCCCGCGCCGGCCCCCCCCCAGGCCGCCCCGCTCGTCCCACCTCCCCAGGCCGAGGCGAGCATTATCGAATGCATGAGCTGGAATGACTGTGGGCTTGTGCTCTCGAGCAGCCTTGCTTGCATAGCTGAGGCAGCAAGCCTGCTCCTGCTCGACTGAGACCTAGCACTCTGCCATCTGACCCCCACATTTTCATTCACCACCTTCTACAGGCATCCGGCCCTGCCTATCAGACGCGACTGGCCGAGATCCAGGCGTCCTCGCTGGGCGACGTGAAGCGCAGGGTGAGGATCCTCGGCACATGCACATCGCTGGCTCTACTCTGTTTCCCATTGATTGTACCAGGAAGCATGCCAAACTGCATTCATTATGCAAAGCCTGTTTTGCGCATACAGCATCCCCAGTCCTTTGAATGCACACATGCCGCCATTCCATCCAGGTGGTCTCCATTGGCGAGGCGTACCAGTCCAAGGTGGGCGAGCTCTGGTCCTCGTATGCCAAGCGCCAGGCGGTGGCATCCCCCGTCATTGCAGAGTCGGCCGGAAGCCCCCGGGCACCGGTAGAGGAGACCATCACCCTGGACGTCCTGCCCAAGGTGAGAGGGTTGTCATGGCAACTGCATGTGCACGTCTGATCGCCAATGCGGATGCCCTGGCGTGGCCCCCCCAACCCGTGCATCCCACATCCCTCGCCCTCCAACTCTCCAGGCCCAGCGTGGCGGCGCCCAGCTGGCGCCAGCTGTGCAGCGCTGGGTGGCAGACGCCCTGCACAAGCTGGGGCTCCGCTTCCGGGCCCTGCTGGACCGACTGGCGGCCCTGCAGGCCGGCCTGACGCACGACGCCGCCGGGCGGGAGCTGGGTTTCCTCCAGGCACTCAAGGCTGCGCTGCGCCAGTTGCTGAAGGGCCCACCCCCTTCCAAGGGAGAGCAGAGGCAGGCGCTAGGGGCCTGATGCATGAGTTCGGTGGAGACGCGTCGTGCAAGCCGCACCCGTGTACTGTTCTGACGAGATCAAGTCCCCTTATCACGAGCAGGGGGCACGCCTAGTCAGCTCTTGATATTAGTAAGATCTACTCCATGTGTACAGCTTCATCAACGGGCATTACTGCCCCCCCCCCCTCCCCGCTGCTGCTCCTCCTACAAAGTGGCAGCCATTTTCCGCTTGCCCATGCCTTGGTGTAAGATTTATGACGACCTCTGAGCATGGCATGCAGTTAGGACCATTCCGGAGGGCACAACCCTGTCGCACCAGATTATCTAAGACTCCCCAGCACCCGCCGCCCTCAAGCGGCAGCGCCTGACGTCTCGCGCCAGCAGGATCGCAGCGCAATCCAGGACCTGGTCGACGGCCGTGTCGGCGCGCACGAGCAGGGACTCGCCCGACGGCCAGCTCAGCTCCCAGGCAGCCGCTCCCCCGCCGCTATCTTCGTCAGATTCGGGATCACCCCGTCGCCGTCGCCTGCGCCGCTTGGAGCGCCCTTGCGTGTCGATGCGCCCCCGCTTGCGAGTGGCCTGCCCGAGGGGGCCGACGGTCAGGCCGCCCGCCCGCAGCGCCGCCAACGGGTCGCGGCTGGCAAGCAGCCCGGCGCGTGCGGCGAAGAGGCCGAGGAGGTAGTGCCGCGCCAGCGCTGTTGCGTCTGGCGTGAGCCTCTGGCGCAAGAAGGCATGCCCCTCCACGGTTTCCTCCTGCACCACCTCGAGAGCCCGGCGCACTGCCTGGAGAAGAAGAGACCGGGGGGAAGGGGTCTTCTTGGTGAAGGTTACTCAAGGTCCACAGCCGGCGCCCAACCCTACCCACGCCGCCTTTGCCAGGACGGGGGCAATCACTGGCCATCGAAAGGTACGAGTGCGCAACCCCAGTGAGGCACACCTGCCCCTGGACCGAGGCAACCTCCTCGCTCTCTTGCAGGGCCGCCAGAAGCTTGCGGGACGAGCACCCCAGCGCGGAGGCCAGGACCGCCCCGTCCAGCGTCGGCCAGGCTGGGTGGAGGAACACCAGGTCCTCCGGGGCGTCGTCTTGGAGACCAGCAGCGGAGGCCCTCAGGCCTCGGACGAGGGCGAGGAGCTGCTCGGGCGACAAGCTGGGGAGGAGCCGCCGGGTCAGCGCCCTCCAGCGGTCCGGGCGACCGAGGGCGCCACGCAACGCGGTATGGATCTCCCTGCCCATGTGGCCGCCGGGGTCGTCGACCAGGCAGGCGTGCAGCGCCTGTGGAGGGGACGACGAGCGAGAGGCCTGGTGGGCTGTTGAGGTCACTGTGCGGAAGGGGGGTGGACAAAATCTCTAGACGACCAAACTTTGACTGCAGCTGGGCACTAAAGTCTTGGACATGACCTGTGATGTGAGGCAGGACATCATGCGTTTCCATGGAAAGGGTGCACACCCCTCCTTTTGCCCCGCCCACACTCCTTGCTGCTCCCATACCGAGGCGAAGAAGCCTGGGTCCACGGAGAGCAGCGTTCCCCCCGCCACCGCCCCCTCCACCTCGGGGGAGGCCAGGAAGCCGGGGTCGCGCGCCGCGAGCCCCGCAGCGCTGGCGGCGCCGTCCAGCTCGCACCAGTAGTGCGGCCTCTGCGCCACCGCCACCGGTGCCTGCGCGTGCTTCCCGGCCCAGACGAGGTGCGCCCAGGCGCTGCCACGCTGGGCCAGGGCATAGCGTGCCAGGGCCTGTGCCCCCATTCCCGAGCGCTGGAGGCCATCGGGGTGGAACGCAGCAAACCAGGTGAGCAGGGAGGGCCTGCGCCGCAGGCAGCGGGACAGGAAGGCCGGGTGTCGGCTCAGCACGGGGCCCAGGGTGGCAGGCTCCGTCTCCACAATCGCCTGTGTGGCAGCCAGGGCAAAATCGGAGGTGGAGGCCTCCACGTCCGCTCGGCACTGCGGGATGAACTGGGCCAGGAGGTCCGAGTGGCCGGAGGGATGGCCGTACCTCGCCATGTCCAGGTCACTGATGGAGTTCATGAGCCATTGCTTGGCCTCCAGGTGCAGGCAGGGATCGCTCTGTGATGGGAGGAGAGAAACATGGATGGGTGCCCTGACCTGCCTTCCTGGATGGCCCTGGCCAGTACGCTGTGGAATTAAATGTGCGAGTGTCCCCCTTGGCTATGGACCTGTGCTCACCTTCAAGAGGGCATGGAGGCTTGCAGCCAGGTCTTGCCATCTCTGTTCAGCCCCTTCGACCCGCTCAGGTGCCTCAGCCGCGTCAGTACCTCGGTGTTCGTAGAAGAGGAACATCTCCTCGTGGGGCCTCCTTCACAACCGTGTCATGGACTATGCAGGCCTACCGAATCCATGCCATCTCGGTATTCTGCAACCATTCAGCGGCATCGATAATGGCACTACGTCACGAAAACCCCCTTTGAATCGGAGGATGTGTATATATTGTTCACGCCTCTCCGTTGCGTGATAAAGGACTAGCATCGATGAGTGCTTGGAGTGAACCCACGGAGCTTGTCAAGTAGCTCTTTTGCTATTTTCGCAACAAGTTACCACTCTCATTAGGCAAACGGATCAGTTGTAAATAATTGCTGTTCCGAGCAGCCTGAATGAATGCAGGCCTTTACGCCTAGTCGAGACGAGACGTACATCTCGTCGTCGATCTGGGTGCGCGCGATCTTTCGCAGTTCACAAAAAATGAGGCCACAGAATATCAGACAAGGTCCAAGGTCTCTATAAAAGCTGCAACGTGGACTGATATATGCTTGATAATTTCCTCGGAGGACTCGTGTAGGGCTGCTGTCTGCGGCACTCTGGGCGCGGCCTGTCGCAAGACTCTGGGCTGCATCCACAGCCGATGGGATCCAGGGCGGGCACATGGTGCTGAAGACATTCTTCATAGGCTTGGATGGCCACAAATACATAGGTTGATGCATGTGAGAGCGTCTCGACTCGCGCCCTGCTATGTTGTTCATGCATCCGAGGTTTGTAGAGGTGGTACCTCCCAAGTAGGAACTCCTGTCCAAAGCATGTGCAGCTGCATACCCCACACACGTCCCTCCCTGATGCAGTTGGAGATTCGATCCTGGTTCACCCTCCTGCCGGCAACCAGCCATATGTAAGGGCCTCTGAAGGTGGGTACAACCATGTTGCTCCTGCACCTGCTGAGCCACGATTTCCCACTCTGCACCTACGTACAGGTGGCCAAGATCGAGCAGATCAGTTCACGGAAGGCGAACGGCAGCAGCGTCATCACGATTTCATGGTACTACAGGCCAGAGGAAGCCCATGGTGGCCGCAAGGTGAGGACTGGCCAGGATGGCCTGCGTCACTTCTGGATTCTGCTGTTGCATGCAGGGAACTCATAAGAGCTCCAAAGCTTGCATGGGGGATTCCCCGTCACCTCTCCAGCTTCTACAATGGAGCAAGCTCGTATATCGGCCCTGCATCTGCCGTGCGCCGACCAAAACCCCCTTCAACCAGCAGAGCTACCATGGAAGGGATGAGCTGTTCCCCTCAGACCACTATGATGACATAAACGTGCAGTCAGTGGAGGGGCCTTGTCGTGTGCTGACCAGGGGGGAGTACACGGTGAGACGAGGGCCTTGGGACCTCAGGAAGACTTGCTTCTGCATGTTCCATACCCACTCTCCCCAGATTGGAGCATGCAGAGGCCTCATGTACCATCGTCAACTGTCACACCAGGAAGCGACAGAGCAGGTGGCCAATGGATTGAAAGAAGACGACGGCATCCCCTGCTTTTACACCTGCGTCGAATACAAGGTGAAGCGGGGCGAAAGGAGGCTGCAGGCTTCCCCGTGTTGTGGTGACCAGCTTGCCAGAGGGAAAGCACCACCGCAGCAACGCCACCCTTCCCCCTCATACACACACGTGGTCCCTACGACTGAAGCAGGCCGCCAAGAGGGCATTCCATCCAGATCGCATCGATGTGTATTGCTGCTGTAACATGCCGGTGAGTTGCGATGGGCGCCGGGGGCAGAGGTCTTGTGGGGAGAGCATGCCTGGATGCGCTGGGAGCACCTGCCTGGCTGTGATGCGGTCGAATGCTGGCTCATCTAAGGGAAGGATTTTCACAGGTTTCCGTGCTCACCGCTGCCACCTCTCCCAACTTGCCCTCTCAGTACAATCCCGACCTGGACATGATCCAGTGCACATGCTGCGAGGACTTCTTCCATGCAGCATGCATCGGTGCCACCAACGAGGAGCTTCCCTACCTGTCCAACCTCGGCTTTGTGTGCATGGAGGTGAGGAGGCGGATGGCATCGTTTCAGCATGCACCGCTGCAGGTGTCACCACCTGAGGCACTCAACCGCCCGCTCTGCACAATCAACAAGATGCGAACACCCGCCGATCGCAGTGTGCCATGGCAAAGGAGGCTGCCGGCGCCCTGCCGGGCACGTACAGGAAGTGAGCGCGGAGGAATGGATCTGTGCGGCGACGACGATGGCAACATGATCGCGGACTCCCCTTGCATCTGAGTACCGGTGTATGATATTCACGTGCAGTGGCCCTGGCACCGGCAGCAGGCAGGCCTCGTGTAACAGCACACACAACAACGTGGAAGAATCAGGGGAGGACTGCCTCCCCAGCGGGCAGCATCGGGAGGTGCATGCCGAGCAGGGACCACGGACGCCTGCCCATGCCCTTCCAGCCAAGCAGGGGTCACAAGCCGCCATCCTCAAACGAGGTCAGCCAGGGGTGGGCGAGGGCTTCCTCTGCTGTGGGCCTCTTGGCCGGGTCCACCTGTGCGATGGATTGGAAGGGGCAGGGGTTGGCACGCGAGGCATGCGTCCCAGGATGATCTACACATGAGAAGCATCATCCAGCCCAGAGGAGGGGCGGCATTGCCCCCACCTTGGGCCCCCACCTCCCCCTCCTAAACACACCTGGAGGAGGAGCTGGAGAAAAGAGACCATGCCTGCGTCGGCGTCCGGCAGGCGCCGTGCCAGGCAGGTGCGCTTGGGTTTCAGGTACTCCAGGCGGTGCGTGTGGCGGTTGCGCTCGAACAGGCGCCCGTCGCGCGTGTAGTACTTGTGGCTGAACCTGCCCCGGCGCAGCATGTGCCGCGGCACGGCCCCCAGGATGCTCTCCAGCCGCGCAAGCAGCGTCACCAGCGACTCGTTCTGTGGGGGGAGGAGACGGGGCGGGGGGGGCGATGGCGGGGGGGCCCAGGGCGCTGAAACGTTTCGTCGCCCTGGATCGAGGCGCCGGGCTCGGCAGCGCAGCTTGCACACACCCCATCGAAACCCTGCATCCGACAAGCCCAGCGCCGGCGCTCACCTGGAGCAGGACCTTGCCGGAGCTGAGCTCCGCCAGGATGCAGCCCAGGGACCACAGGTCTATCTTCTGGTCGTATGGCAGGCCCAGGATGACCTCCGGCGCGCGGTACGACCGGCTCTGTGGGCAGGGGCAGGAGAAGAGAGTGGGCGTGAGCGCGCACGGCAACCTCCTGGGCGGCCTGGACGCGGTGGCAGGATCAGTGGAACCCAAGCACATTCATCCTTCCCTGAAGGCCAGGCGGTTGGTCCATCCACGGGCACACCAGCCCGCCCTCGCCAGGGCGCACGATCCACATGCACATCAACACCCCCCCCCCCTGAACCCTGCCTGGCCATCCTCCATTCCCGGGTGATCTGGTGACACTTGCCCTCGCCAACAAGCAGGCTCCTTGCCCAACCTCTGGGAGCCCCCGCCGCCCACCCACCCCCCAAAACACCCACCTGCACGTAGGTGCTGAGGTGGTCGGTGAGGAAGCAGGAGGACCCCAGGTCGATGATCTTGACCTGGCAGCGAGAGTAGGAGCGCATGACGATGTTCTCCGGCTTCAGGTCGGCGTGCATGAGGTCCAGGGAGTGCAGGAAGGCCAGGGAGCGCAGCACCTGGCGCGCGATGCTGGCGATGCGGGGCCGCGTGAAGTAGGGCGGCGCGCCGCTGGCGCGGTTGTGCCGCTGGAACTCGAAGAGGTTGGCGCGCAGGAGCTCGGTGACCAGGATCAGGTGCTCGCGGTAGTAAAAGTAGTCGTAGAGGCGCAGGATGCCTTCCTCATCCCCCGGGTCGGCGGCGTTGACGTAGCGCAGTACCTTGATCTCGTCCAGGCTCTGGTCAAAGTAATCCTTGCTGTTCTGCACCAGCCGGTGACGGTGGGGGGGGGGGTGAGGAGTGAGGGGGGTGAGCGGCAGCAATGTGCATGGCGAGGGTCTGGTGGGAGGGGGGGGGTGAAGAGGGACATGCGCTGGCATGCACGAAGCCCTTCTGGATCGACCCATCGTGCAGGTGCCGGCGCTCTCCAGAGGCGGCTGGAGGGCGCCGGGTTTTGCCATCCCCTCGTCACTGTACAGAGCCTCAGACGCAATGCCTCCCACATTCCCGACACAGGAGCCCGCTTCCATCTCCCCTCCCACCACCACCACACCTTGATGATCTTGAGGCAGACGCGGAGGCCGGTCTTGGTGTCGAGCGCTTGCACCGCGCGGCAGAACGCGGCTTTGCCCAGGAGCTCCACCACCTGGCAGGAGAGAGTGCGGGAGGGGGTGAGAACCTCCTTGTGGGCGGGTAGGGCCATTCGAAGAGCGCTGCAGGCCTGCAACGTGCGGCGCGGCACCCCAGCATGCACGACGCCCGCCCCGCCCCGCCCCTCTGCCTCCTCCCCCACTCCCCCCCTTCCTCGGTGCCACCCCACCTGGTAACGCCCGGCCAGCACGTCGTCCAGGTGGATGTCGAATTCCTTGGTCTCCTCGAACCCGGTGGCGCCGCGGCGGTGCACCACCCGCAGGCTCAGCTCCTCAAATCGGCGGTCAAACTCCTCCGCGTCGTACACAAAGGGCTCGGGCGCGGCGGGGGAGCTGGGTTCCGGCGCGGGCGGCGCCTCCCAGCCGCCCCCGCCCCGGCCGTGCCCGGCCGTGCTGGCCACGGAGTTGACGCGCAGGGGCTCGTAGGCCGCGCCGCCCGCCGCCTCGCGCCCGTCCAGCAGGCTGCGCCCGGACCAGCGCGTGGCGAACATGGCCGGGGCGGGCGCGACGTCGGCGGCCACGGGCGGCGGCGAGGGCGCCGCAAAGGTGAACGGGTCGGCCGCCGCCGGCGCGGGCGTGAGGCACTCCGCCGCGCCGCCCTTCCAGCCCGCGCCGCGCGGAGCGGCCGGCGCGCCCGCATCCGGCGCACACGGTTCGGCGCCGCCCGGCGCGGCCGCAAGGGCGCCGGCGGCTGGCCCCCGCGACCCCGGCGGGCCGGGCAGCACGGGGCTGCTGGGCAGGCACCAGGGCTCCGCGCGCGCGGGCGCCGCCCCGCGCGGCGGGCTGGGCGGGGCTCGCCTCGTCCAGCGCCGCCAGGGGCAGCGTGGCAAAGGACCCCTCGGCCACGACGCCCGGGCGCGGGCCCCGCCCTCGAAGCGGGCGGGCTGCTGGCCGCGTCCGAGGGGCTGGCCTGCTCGGCCACGGCGAGGACGTCGGCGCGGGGCGGGCTGCCGGGCGCGGCAGACCCCGCGGCCGACAGCGACGGCTCCTTCCACAGTCGGGGGCTGGCGAGGGGCGGGGACGCCGCGCCGCGCGGGCCGGCGGACGGCGCGGACTCCGGCGAGGCGGGGCCCGGCGAGGCAGACCCCGGCGAGGCGGACCCCGCGCCGCCGGAGCCGCCGCCGGTGCCGGGCGCGTGCGGTGGGTCGTGTGGCGGGTCATTCGGCGGGTCATGCACGACGACGCTGCCGCCGCGACTGCTTGCGGGGCTGGGCGCGCCCTCGTCCTCGCGCTTGAAGGGCGACAGCGCGCCCTTGGCGCCCGGCTCGGCGCCGGCGTCGGGGTGCGGGCTGCCGCCGCGACGCGCCGAGTCCTCGCCGCTTGCGCGCGCGGCGGGGGAGCCGCCGCTGCCACCGCCGGCGCCTTCGCCCCGCCCGCCGCCCCGCCCGCCGTCCAGGTGGCTCAGCAGGCTGCGGTACGCGCCGCTGCCAGCGGAATTGGCCCGGTCGAACACCCAGCGCGCGGTGCCGGCGTGGCGCTGGGCCGCGGTGTCCGGGGCCAGCCCGCGCCGGCTGGAGGAGGCGGAGAGCGGGTGGGAGGAGGAGGCCTTGCGCGAGGGCGGGTCAGGGGCAGGGCCGGCGGCACCGGGGGGCCCGCCGGCCGCGACGACGGCGGGGAGCAGGGGCGGCGGGGGCAGTGGGCGCCCGCTGCCCAGCCGGCGCAGCACCTCCCCCGCATCCATGGAGGAGCGGCGGGAGTGGCCGGGCGCGGCCTCGCTCAGGCTGCCGGTGGTGGAGAGGGGGCTGGCGCCGGGCACGGTCGCGTAGGCGCCACGCCAGGAGGATTCGGACGCGCGAGCCTCCAGGTCTGCGGGGCAGGAGAGGGAGGGGAGAGTGGGGAGGGAGGACAGGGCGGGAAGCAGGGAGGTGATGTAGAGTAGGTGAGCCGCCAGGGGTGGAAAGAGTGCAGGGGTCTGGGGGCCCCAGGCACGCCGGCTAAGCCCAGGCGGTGGAAGAAGAGCACGCCCGGAGCCGACGCGCCGTGGCCGCGCAAGTGCTGAAAGGGCAACACCCAATCCCCGCCCTGCTCAACCATTGCCAGAGCGCCCGCACCATCGAACGCCGACTCCTGGCCCGTCATGTCGATGCGCCAGAAGCCCGGGTCGTCGTCGTCGGTGTACTCATCCGCCTCCAAGCCTGCGTGGCAAACGGGTGGCGACAGCGGTCAGGCCGAGGCAGGTGCACTTGAGTGGCAAGGTGGCAGGCAAGGGCACCTGGCAAGCCACGGCAAGGGCTGACCTCAACCTGCAGGGCCATGCACAAGGACCCCAAGCCAGCCATGCACCTTGGGGCGAGGGGGGGCGTGCAGGTGCCGGGACACCAGGCGGCGACTGGCTGTGCCCCGGCGTCAGCCTCTTTTGTGGTGATGGGGTGGTGGTCGCAGACTTGCTCCTCCAAATCTCCAGCACCCTGTGCGCGGCAAGCAGGTTGCACCATGGCTTCCCCCTGCCGGCTGCAGGCGCACAGCGAGGAACGCCACACCTGCATCCATGAACACCACAACACTGCCCCGATCAGTCCCCAGAACACACCTCTCGGCTGTGTCCAGGGCCTTGTTGGACCCAGAGCGACGCACGGTGGGCGCCAGGCCCCGCAGTGGCCCTGCGTCCTCCCCTGGGGTGGACGGCCTCGAGTCCGAGGCCGTTGATCTCGCCTGGCCAACATCCTTGTGTGGGAACCTTTCCTCTAGCTCACGTGTGAGAACCTCTTCCGCGGCATACAGGCCCTCAGATCGCAGGAACTCAACGATGGACTGCAGCTGACCTTGAAGGCCTGGCCGTGATGGAGCGTGGCCGAGCTCCATCCCGCCGGGCTCACCCGAGCGGGCAGCAGCTAGGGGATAGCATGAGGCAAGGAATAGGCAATGTCGGTGTCTGGCTGTCGCTGGGCCCAAGTTTTGGTGGATCCGTCACGGGTGTGTGTACGAAATGCCCCCGGAAGGGTACTGCAAGGAACCACCGCATCCCAGCCGTGGCACACCGCGGTGGCACGCCTAGAATGCGGCATCGTGGGGACTGCATGCATGATCGACCCAACACCGTGCTGTTCAGAAATCCGCATCCAGCCTGATCTAGCCTCATGGCGGGGATGCGGTGTTGCGGTGGACCCCTCACGTGTCGGGTCCCAGCGCGTACACTGAGGCGCCTGACCGTGCGGCCTCGCGCAGCGGCCGATGTGGCCGATGCCCCTGCTCAGGCTCGTCGTCCGGCCGTCCCCGAGGGCCTGAACAAGTACAGCGCTCGCATAACCCAGCCCAAGTCTCAGGGCGCGAGCCAGGCGATGCTGTACGCCACCGGCCTGAATGAGGAGGACATGAACCGACCCCAGGTGGATTCCGTGAATAGATACGACGTACTATGAAACTTATGTCTCCAGGCATTGCACCCTTCGATGCCGCGTGCCCTGCCATTGCTTTTATAGGACGGGGAGGGGGAGAGCATGGGATGACGTCCCAGGGTACGATCCCTGCCTCCGCATCGTCATGCATACCGCGTGTGTCGGCTCCCCGGTGCTCAGAGCCCCACCCCAACTCGGCTGTCGCCATACGGCCCGACTGGCATTGCCAAAACTCGACTAGAAGCGCTGAACCCCCCTCCCTGCCCTGATCGTTAGGTGGGCATCTCCAGCATGTGGTACGAGGGCAACCCGTGCAACATGCACCTGAACGACCTGGCGGCGGAGGTGAAGGCGGGCGTGGAGGCGGCGGGCCTGGTGGGCTACCGCTTCAACACCATTGGCGTGTCGGACGGCATCTCCATGGGCACCGACGGCATGTCGTACTCGCTGCAGTCGCGCGACCTCATCGCCGACAGCATCGAGACGGTGATGCGCGCGCAGTGGTACGACGCCAACGTTTGCCTCCCCGGCTGCGACAAGAACATGCCCGGGACCATCATGGCCGCCGCACGGCTCAACCGCCCCACGCTCATGGTGTACGGCGGGACCATCCGCCCCGGGCACGCCGCCGCCGACGGCGCCACGCTGGACATAGTCTCCGCCTTCCAGTCCTACGGTGCCTTCGCCGCGGGCCTGCTGAGCGAGGACGGCCGTGCCGACGTGGTGCGCCACGCCTGCCCCGGCGCCGGCGCCTGCGGCGGCATGTACACCGCCAACACCATGGCCTGCGCCATCGAGGCGCTGGGCATGACGCTGCCCCACTCCTCCTCCACCCCCGCCGAGGACCCGCTGAAGCGGTTGGAGTGCCGCATGGCGGGCGGCGTGGTGCTGGACCTGCTGCGCCGTGACATCAAGCCGCGCGACATCATGACCCGCGCCGCCTTCGAGAACGCCATGGTCCTGGTCATGGCCCTGGGCGGCAGCACCAACGCCGTGCTGCACCTCGTCGCCATGGCTGCGGCCTGCGGCATCACCCTCACCCTTGATGACTTCCAGGCCGTGTCGGACCGCACTCCCTTCCTCGCCGACCTCAAGCCCTCGGGCAAGTACGTCATGGAGGATGTGCACAAGGTGAGTGTTGAAGAGAAGGGGGGGATGGCGTGAGATTCCGGGGAAAAAGGACGGCAGAAGGTCTCCGGGTGATGCTGGGCTGGGCAGGCCCCGCGGCTGCCTGTCAGTTCCACTGTTGAAACATCGGAACAGCTCGTGCAGAGTCGCACGCTCTAGCACGCTGCAGCATCATGCCCCTTGTTTCCCGGCCTGCGACCTGCTTCCTTGCTTGCCATCATCATTCATGACACCCCCGGCGTGGCCTGGCAAGGCGCCCGCCCATCCCCGATGGGCGGACGCTCGGGCCGGCAGGGTTTGCCGGCCGGTGGCTGCGCCCCCTCGCGGATGCTGCAGGGACCAGCGGCGCGGCTGCCCCCGCCTCCCCTGTTACCCTGGGACCCCTGATGCCTCACCAGAGATCCTGGCGGGGACAGGGGTTTCAAGGGTAGCAGGGGAGGCGGGGGCCGCCGCGCCGTAAGTCCATGGGCTCCAGCATGGGCGCGCAGCTCCCGGCCGACTTCGCCACCCTGCCGCCCGCGCCAGGCCGCGCCGCACAGCCACAGCGCAAGCTGCTCGAGGATAAGCGGGTGGTGCGGCAGCCCGCCCCCGTGCGTGTGATGATACACCGCCTTTTGCACCCTCTGAGACACCCTGATCAGCGCCCCCTGTTTTTTGTTTCTTGGAATCGTATTTGTGGTCCAAACAGATATTCCCTGGTCCATCGTCACTGTTTTTCCCTGCCACTCTCACCGTCTAACTTGGTCTCGCGGTGCCGCTGCCTCCCCCCGCCGGCAGACTGCACCAAGAACTGCAGTCCTCAAGCACACGCTCTGCACGCACCTCCCCAGTTCCCCCCCACTCACCCCCTCCACAAACACACCAAATCCTTGCTCCCTGCGCTGCCTGGCAGGTGGGCGGCACGCCCGCCGTGCTCAAGTACTTGCTGGAGAAGAACATGATTGACGGCAGCACCCTGACCTGCACGGGGCGCACGCTGGCCGAGAACCTGGCCACCTGCCGGCCGCTGGCGGAGGGGCAGCAGGTCATTATGCCCGTGGAGTCCCCCATCAAGACCGAGGGCCACCTGCAGATCCTGTACGGCAACCTGGCGCCCGAGGGGTCTGGTGAGTCCCTTTCAAAATTCAGGACGGGTGCTGGGCCATTGTTAGAGGCATGGTGGGGCTTTGTGGGGTAGGGCAGGGGCTTACTCGTCGTGCCTGGGCATCGCGGCTCCCATGACAGACACGCCATTGCTTTCCACAGACCTGGTGTCCTCCCGCCGTCCTTCCCCCTGGTTCATCATTTGCCGCACACTACAGTACAAGCACTGATGCTGCTGCCCCCTCCG
>NW_011934319.1:74658-89801 GCF_000733215.1 Auxenochlorella protothecoides
AAGGAGGGCCTGCTGTTCGAGGGCCCGGCCCTCTGCTTCGAGCAAGAGGAGGCCATGCTGGCGGCCCTGGAGGCCGACTCGGCTGCCTTCAAGGGCAAGGTCATCGTCATCCGGTACGAGGGCCCCCGCGGCGGGCCAGGCATGCCAGAGATGCTCACGCCCACCTCTGCCATCATGGGTGAGTGGGCGGGGCTGGTGGTGGTGCCATCGGTGTAACAAGATGGAGGCGGCAGGCAGTGGGGTGCCATCCTGGACCCAGGCCGTGTCCTGCGGCAGGCGCAGGGCTGGCTGCGTGGGGGCCCTGTGAACCCCTGCATGCCACCATTTGAGAGGTACACAGGCTCACGATCTGAGCTTCCCCCAATCGCAGGCGCGGGTCTGGGCCAGGACGTGGCGCTCATCACCGACGGCAGGTTCTCCGGCGGCTCCCACGGCTTCGTGATCGGACATGTCACCCCCGAGGCGCAGGAGGGCGGCCCCATTGCCCTGGTGAGGACTTTTATGAGGAGGTTGGGGAATGACTGCTGCTCCAGCCAGGGCTGGCACAGCGCTCGCATGCGCACCTGCCCTGTCACGTTCCGCACCCGCTCGTCCTGCCAGCCACCCAGTTCCTTTTCCCACCCGCATGCCCTCCGTCACACCATTCCACAGGTTGAGGACGGCGACATCATCCGTATTGACGCCTCCTCTCGCGTCATGGACGTCCTGAACGTCTCCGAGGAGGAGTGGGCCAGGAGGTGGGCGGGTGGGGAGGTTGCCGCGCTGTGTTTGGCTGGGGACGAGGGCATGCATGCTGCCCCGGGGGAGCCCAGACTCGTATATTCAGGAAAACCGGTCCGTGGAAGCCCAAGGCTCGAACGTGCGCGCTGCCGCTGGTGCCCTGGAATCCCCAGACCCACGGTGCCGGCCCTCACCATCCCTTCCAATCCCACACCGCCAGGCGTTCGGCGTGGACGGCGCCGCCCCTGCGCGCAACCAGCGGGACCCTGTACAAGTATGCCAAGCTGGTGTCTTCGGCGGCCAGAGGGTGCGTCACCGATGAGTGAGCCCTCCAGCTTCGGGGGCTCGACCAGGCCCCAGTTTTCCCAGAACCGTGTTGTGGGGCCCGTGTGGGGCGTCTGCTCCGTGCCTCTGGCCGGGCCAGCACCCGTCCCCGCTCACCCTGTGAAGAATCGCTGTTACCATGTCTAACTCTCATCAGTGTCGGGGGGAAGAGGGTTGCGAAAGCGAGGGGGAGAAGGGAGGGGCTCAGCGAGCCCCAATTCAGTTCCAAGTGCCTGGGGAGAGGAGCGCTCTGCAGCAAAGGGCAGGAAAGAGGCCGCTTGGGGGCATGAAGGAGGCCGCGTGGGGCAGGCATGGTGCAAGTTTGCAAGGCTGCCTCGGCTGCACGGGCGGTGGGGTGAGTGCTGGGCAGGGTCCGGAAAAGAGAGGTGCATGGAGCGAGCCCGCTGTGGTGCAGGGTGCATGCCCGGCCAGCGGACGTTCTTGGCATGTGCTTGGGAGCAAGGCAAGTGCAAAAGAATCCTGGGAGGGTGCACGCGGCTCGCCCTTGTTCAGCCATGGGGTGGTGACCCCCCCAACGGCGCCAGAGGGGCAAACGCCGAGGTCTCCGACGCCCTCAGGCTGGGCTGGGAGGCCATGCGCGGGGCCTTGGCAGCGCCGGCCTCGTGCTGCGGCCCAGGCCCCGCGTCATCGGCGTGCACACCGTGAGGCTGGTTCTCCTCGCGCAGGGTCCCCTGCGGCGCCAGGCTGCTCAGCAGCGCCGAGACGCGGCCGACGAGGCCGCGCGGTAGCGTTGAGAGCACGGCGGCCGAGTCCTCCGGCCCCAGCACGGCCAGCACGCTGAGCCAGCCCTCCAGCGCCGACAGCGACTCGCCCAGCGCCGCACCGACTCGCGAGCGCAGCGAGGTCTGCACGCCGAGGCCCGGCCACGACGCGCTTTCCGGCGCGGGCGCCCGGCCGGCGGGGGACGGCCCGGCGGGGGACGGCGCGCCGCCGCCGCCGCCGCCGCCGCCGCTGCCGTGCGCGCGCGACAGCTCCCAGGAGGGCGAGGCCTGGTGAGCCACCGGAGCGTGGGGCGACCCGTCGCTGCTGCGTCGCGCAGGGCCGGGGCGCGAGTCGGCGCCCCGGCCCAGCGTCCCCACCTGCACCTCTGGGTTCTTGAAGGGAGAGGGCATGGGGTTGCGCGCAGGGTCGCTGGACCCCTGCATCGACAGGATGCGCTGGAAGCCTCGAACGGGCTGGGGCTCGGACCCTGGGCCCGACCCCACCCGCTGCTGCTGCTGTGGCGGCTGCTGGTGGTAGGAGGGGAAGGGCCAGGAGCGGTGAGGGCCGCGGCCGCCAATCTCCCCCGCCGCCAGGTGCTGGGAGGTGCCGGAGGGCGTGGAGCCCTCGCGCGCCGCGCCCCAGCTGCGCTCCCGCCGCAGCCGCCGGACCAGCTGATCCAGCGAGGACAGGGGCCTATGCAGGGCCTGGCTGGGGCCGGGCGAGGACGCGCGGGGGGGCGCCTCTGCGGGCCGCGGGGCGCCGCCGGGCCCGATGTCCACCCCTGCTGCTGCGGCGAGCAGCGCCACCACCGTCTGCGGGGAGGGTGATGGAGGCAGCCGAGTGTCAGGGTGCCGCGCAGGGGTTCTTGCAGGGCGGCATAGGACTCGGACTGGATGGTTCCCCCCACCACCACCGACCAACTTCCACCCAACAAATCTCACCTGAGAGTCGAGGTAGGGCACCG
Organism: Auxenochlorella protothecoides; assembly: GCF_000733215.1. Taxonomy (NCBI): domain Eukaryota; kingdom Viridiplantae; phylum Chlorophyta; class Trebouxiophyceae; order Chlorellales; family Chlorellaceae; genus Auxenochlorella; species Auxenochlorella protothecoides. The sequence continues at coordinate 77,390 of NW_011934319.1, forward strand.
CTGTTGGATGGCTGCCGTGACCCTCCGAGGCCTCCACGCCATGCGCAGCCAGCTCCGCCGCCGCCACCTCCTTTGCATGCGTGGAGCCGTGCCCGGCGGCCATCTGGGCCAGGCGAGATATGGCCGACAGGTACAGCTCGTCCTTGGGAACCTCCTGCCGAGCGCTCTGCCAGGGCTGGAAGGGCGCCGGGTCCGGCACCTGTGGAGGGTGGAGGAGCAAATGAGTGGGGTAGGGGGGGTGGGGCGGGGTGCCAGAGCCCATTCTTGAGGTGCAGAGGTTTGCCACCTCTGGAGGCACGCGCAATGGCCTGTAAGATGATACACGTGCATGGCGTTGACTGATGGCAGGGGGAAGAGCTGCCTCGCAACACGCCTGCCATCCCCAGCCTCCCACATCCCCTCAAAACACGCCCGCATTACCAAATCATGCAGGGCAGGACAGCGACCCCCCAGCTCCCCCACCTCAGCAGGAGCCTCCTGTCCCGCCGTGGTCAGCTGGATGTGCAGTGGCCTGGAGATGACAAGGGGCGGTATGGTGTCGCTGGCCTCCCGCGCGGCGGCCGTCGCCATCCTCACCTCCACGGCGTCCCCCTCGTCCCTGACAGCGCCCTCTGCGCTGAGTGGAGGCCGGCGGTCCGGGGACCCGCCAGAGCTGGGCGCTGTGAGGGCAGAGTAGGTGATGCGCTGGGACTTGGGCAGCCGATAGTCGGGATCAGGGTTAGCGTGCGGAAGCTGGTTGGCGCGGCGGCGGCGTGCGGCGTGCTTGTCCAGCCGCGCCCGGCAAGTGCGCATGAGGCCCTCGAAGGCGGCCAGCTCCTGGAACCTGCCGCACTGCAGTGATGGCGCAAGGGGGGTGGGGATCGACGGTTGAACATCTGGGCAAGATGGGCCAGCCTCGCGAGGAACAGGGCAATGGGGGAGGTGCTTCCGTGTGAGAGAGCGGCTTTCACTATCCAATGTGGGCAGGCAGGCGCAAGGTTGAGAGCCTGAGCAGGCAGTGGCAGGTTGACTACCATTCAAATCACACCCTCGCACAGGCTTTTCTGCTTGGGCTGTGGCCATGTCTGCTAAGCCTTTGGGTGGCTGGAGTCCATGCTCCCCAGATATCCCCACAAGACCGCAGGGACCCCAGCAAGGTCACCTGCTGGCAGAAGCGCATGCTCACTCCATTCCTATCGATGGTTTCAGCGGTAGCACAAGGCACGCAGATCCTGTACCTCTACCAAATTCAGCGAGGAAGCATGGGATTGGGGGGTAAGACGGAGCCGCCCGGATGGGGCATCGCGGTGCGTTGCGTAGAAACCGAGGGCACGGCAACCAGGACTGCCCGCGAAACAGGAACACCCCCCAAACCCGGTGCAAACCTGGTAGTAAGACCTTAAGTTCCCGAGTGCGCATCCGCAGACCTACGCAATGGGGGCGTGGGCTCGAAATGGGACTAGGCCCCTGGTAGGAAGGCTGTCGGTCGCCTCCCTTCCCTGCCGCTGCTCCTACCGTCGCATAAGTCTCACCTGACACCCCGGAGCATCCCTCCGACGACGCCCTCCAGTGTGGATATGTGGTTTATCTGCATCATGGGTATCCCTGGGCGAGTGAGGGGCCCCTTTGATGCTCCCTTCAGGTTCCGCTGGGGCCTCCGACGGGGTTAGGAGGGAAGTCCTCCCATCGACGGCATCCTCTGAGTCCGGGACTTCTTCAGGAGACATGGTTCCAAATTCTCAAGTATTCACTCCATTTACGGGGCATGCTTTGGCTAGTACTCGACACACAACGGCATTCGCAGTGCCATCCCAGCCTCTTGAGGATGCAGAAGCTATCCGCGGGACGGAGCCAGCCTCTGGCCGGAACACGAAGGTTGCGTAATTTTTAAGCTGCAGTACTACCCTTTGTTTTCGCAGCTGGTAGCTGGACTGCACATCTCCGTGCATTTGCAGCATGCACAGCCCAATTACGAGATCGATGGAGGTGGGTAAGGAGCATGGTGGGCGAAGTACTTGGGCCCGCGTACGCGGTATTAAACACAGAAACTCAAGCCTGGTGTCGTACCTTAATGAGCCTGGTAGTGTAGCTTCTTGAATTAGATCGTATACTTACAAGGCTGGATCGTCATCATGCCTGGCAGGACTGCAGGACTCGATGCGCAACAATGGTACGCGACCAGACAGATAACCTGGTGGGAATCCCGGAGCTCCTGCACTCACTCGCGCTAACCTTGAATGGAAATACAGTCCCGCGTTGCAAAGATCCTTCCCGAACATATACGCCGGTAATTATGTGTTGAATCCCCCATCAGATGCTATAGGCTGCCCCTAGCTGTGCAACCTCGCCCTCTATCTGGGCAGCAATTTGCGTGCTGATGCCAAGCATGTTCCTGCAAAGTGAGCATGCTCTTGGGTTGAGCTTCAGAATAGCCTTCTCCATGGGATGAAAGGCCACCTGCCATGCTCCTGCCAACGAAAACCGGAACACCAGGCGTTTAGTCACATCATTCGCTCGCATCGTCTGCCCATCTACACCCCAGTTGCCAGTTCACCTGAGTTGCAGCAGGGTCGCATAGTCTGAGGGATCCTCAGTGTGCAGCAGGTGAAGCCGATACAGTGCCTCCAGCTGCCAACAGGAAAGGCAGGGAAAGCGACGAGATACATGAGCAAAGTATTCAGTGAGTCCTTGGGTATACCTTCAAAGAATCCTGTTGCCGCTAGGGGAATGAACCCTGATCAATACACCCACAGAGATCCAGGAACAAACTCAACCACAACCATCTACCTCTGGAGCCCCGCAGGAGGGGCTGCTAACAGGCCGGCGGCAGCAGCGGTTTTCATGCAGAGCCCTTCGAAGCTCCGCCAGTGCTCTGTGCACAACAGACATGGAGAGAGTCTGTATCGTCAGCCGGAAGGTAGCAGCAGATGCCAATCCTGGCATTGAGCATCATGGAAATGGCACTTTTCGCCGATGCCTCATCACACCCACCGTATCTCCACCCACCTTGCCGGTTCTCCATCCGACTGAAAGGCAGATGCTTTCTCTATGTGAGCCGTCTGACGAGTCTGGGCCAGGGCGGCGACATAGTCCTGCTGCGGCTCGTACTGATACACTCCATGCTCAGCCGCGGTGTAGGACGCCAACGACGAGCGGTGTTGTGGCAGCTCATCCCCACGGCTTGGCTGTCGGAGGGCCTTCAAGAAGTACACGCCACCGGCAGCTGCAATTCCCAGGCAGAAGGGAATCAGCGTGCGTGCCCTAAGGGGAGGAAGGGGCTGGACTGACTGTGATGCCCTCCTTTCAGGGGTACTCATACCCTGCGTGCCATCCATGGTGTGACCCTTTGCCTCACAGTGGGGTTGAAGGCTGCACCGGGGTGTGGTACGTGCTCGGGACGGATCTATGCGCTGCCTGGCACCTCACACACTGGCGATGACGACCGCTCGGACCCGGCGTGGGGGGGGGCAGGAACGCCCTACCCTGATGCAGGGCTGGCGCCGGCGTGCAATTCAGCAGTGCGTGTACCATATCAAATCGCTGTTGTTACAATAATGTATCCGAGATGTTCAGAGATGTCTCGAAACTATAGTCCGCGCAGAAGGGTGTTTATGGGAGCTCCCGGATCGGCGCGCAGCAGGTTCCCCAGCATGACGTATTCAATTGGCCGGGGCCGTGCGCCAGAGGGCGCCAGACGGAACACGGCATGGCGATCGCGGCACCGCAGCGGACTCCTCACATGTGATAGGGCATGCGTGATCCTCTGAACCATGGCGCAAGGACTGATTGATCAGTGAGGCTCGACTGAGTGCTCCTCGCTGGTCCCTGCCATGCCGTCTTACACCTTGAGGTGCGCGTGCCATTGGCAGGGCGCCTGGCCATGCTCCTGCACTGATACCTTGCAGCATTCCATATCAATCATTCACATCGCAGTGGAGTGGAGGTGACCTTCCCTCACACAGCCTATCCATGCCAGCTCACCTACATGACTAAGGTCATCCAGGCCCTGCAAGCGGTGCGCATGTGGGGGCCCTCAGGGGACGTGGGCTTTGGCGACAGGCACGGCTGCTTGAGGATACATGCGATCACCCACCAGGCAGTCATCGCACGAGCCTGCAGGGGGAGAATGCGCTGCTGGAGAGCCCCACGGGCACGGGCAAGACGCTGTGCCTGCTCTGTGCGACCTTGGCCTGGCGGGCCCACTTTGTCAAGGAGGTGGGTCGCCTGTAAGTTTTGTGGGGGTTCTCAAGCAAGCAGGGTTCCCGGTGCCTGCTGCAGCCTGCCATTGTGCCTGGAATAGCCCAACCCCACCTGGTCCCGCTTTCTTCCCAGGCGGCCGAGCACGCTTCCAGGGTCGCTGCCCAGCCTCACGCCAGCCAACTGGTTCAGGGGCTCAGGGTGCGTTATTGTAACTGGGGAGCGAGCGAGGGGAGATGGTTGAGTCTTGCACGGGCCAGCCCACGGGAAGGTCCTGCCGTGGCTGTGTCGGGTGTACTGCCTGCCTGGAGCATCAGGGACCCCCCTCTTCCTGCTTCCCTTCACACAACATAGGAGGCGTGGGCGGAGCACAAGCTTGAGCAGGCGGAGAGTGGAAAGGGCGAGCTGCCCACTGTCGTGTACGCCTCCCGCACCCACTCGCAGCTGGCGCAGGTCATGCGTGAGCTGCGCACCTCTGGCTACAGGTGTGGAGGAGGGAGGGCCCTGGGTGTGATGCCATGCACTCCCCGCATGCCTGTGCAGAGCTGTTGTGGAGGACGTGGGTGCACGCGCGGCCCTGGGAGTCCTGCTGATCTGCGCAGCCCGGGAATCCCCCCTCCCTCCCTCCACGGTCACATTCTCACAGGGTGCGCTCCGCCGTTCTTTCCTCGCGCGCCCACACGTGCCTGCACCCGGTGGTCTCCACGCTGCACGGTCAGGCGGCGAACCGCGCCTGCCGCTCCCTCATCAGCCGCCGCGGCTGCAAGTGGTGGGGTGGCGGTCGGGCGGGCAGGGCACCCTCGGCCAGCACTCTCTGACCTTTTCCCGGGATCTGCCGATCACTCCCCCCTTTCCCCCCAGGCAGCACGACGTGGAGCGCTTTGCCAAGGGCAACCCGGACGCCAGCCTGGAGGTGCTGGACATCGAGGACCTAGTGCGACTGGGCACCCAGCGCCAGCTCTGCCCCTTCCTCCTCAGCAAGTAGGGCGGAGAGAGGGTGGGGGGAAGGGGGTGGGGAGGTGTGAGGAGAGGGGGAGGGAGGGTGTTTGGGAAACATGGACTCTGCACGGGTCCCCTCTGCTGTACGATTCGCTCCTGGCCGAGTCGACCCCACGCCCCTCGGCCCCCACAATCTGCAGGGAGTATGCGACTACGGCCGACATTCTTTTCGTGCCGTACAACTACCTCATCGACCCCCAGCGCCGCAAGAGCCTCAACATCTCCTGGAAGAACGCCGTGCTCATTTTCGATGAAGCCCACAACGTGGAGGTGTGTTGAGCGGTGGGATCAGAGTGAGCCTGGGGGGAACGCCCACTCTCAAGCGCTGCACAGCCGCCGAGGCATGTGTTGCTGACCTCCCTGCCCAACCCCCACCCAATGCCTGGCGCCGCAGAGCGTGTGTTCCGACGCGGCCTCCTTCGACCTCACCGCCGGCGTCCTGGCGGGGTCCATCGAGGAACTTGGGACCGCGGCAGAGCTGGCCGTCACCAAGGGTGATGGCGGGAGCAACATCTACAACGAGCACGGCAAGCAAGGTGAGTTTGGGGAAGTCAGGGAGACCTGTGGGTGCCAGGGAAGCAGCTGGTTCAGACTGTCGGTCCTGCGGCCGGGCTGACCCTTTCACACCACCCACATGTGCGTGCACCACCTGCAGAAAAGGGGACAAACTACCTCCAGCTGGCCACCGAGCTGCGGCAAGCGCAGGCAAGGGGGCGGCGGTGGTTTGTCCCTGTGTGAGGCTGGAGGGACTCATGCGTAGTGGGGCCTGGCTGGCAGGCGGACCTTGCTGCGCCCTCCGTGTTCCTCATCCGACGTGATGACCATGTGCACCCCTCGCCACGTGCAGATAATCCTGAAGAAGCTGGAGCAGAGCATCGCCGCCACGGCCGTGCCCTCCTCCACCGGGTTCACCGCCCCTGGGGCGTTCCTATTCGAGCTGTTTGGCAGGTGCGCTGGGAATGATTTTGGTCTGTATTTCCTCGGTGGACTGGGCTTGCGGTGGGAGGCGGCGCTGGATCAGGGCCCAGACCCTGAGACGCAGCCACCACTCCTCGAGCCTGCAGCATGCCATCAGATGTCATCATCTGGTGGCTTCCCAACCTGGCCCAGGGTGAACCTGACGCTGGAGACCTGGCCCGTCCTGGCTGCCTGCCTGGAGGCCGGCGTGGACCTGCTGGCGGGCGACGCGGCCGAGAGCGGGCGCAGGTGGGGATGTCGGGCGCCGCTCCTCTCCTCGGATCTTGGGGGCTGTGCGGTGGGGGATGCAGCCGGCAGCGTGCATTCTTGGACCCACACTGTTGACTCACGCATATGGGATACCTTTCCTCTCATCCATCCCGCCCCCCACCGCCCTACAGGAGCGGGGCGCGGTCTACATCCTACCGCCTGCACAATCTGCAGGAGGCGTTGTCCCTGGCGTTCGAGGCGGCCGCGCCCGCCGCGCCAGGCCAGCCGCCTGCCCACCTCGGGTACCGAGTCTACATCCACCGCGAGGAGGCCAAGGTGTGCACCAACTGCGGCAGACTGGAAAAGAGGGGCTGAAATACTGCATGCCGGGCACCAGACACCAAGACCAAGGCCAGCTTTGGGGAACTGACATGCCAACTTCTGTGCCCGATCCCACCTTCCCGCAGAACAAGATGCTGGTGCCCACGCTTTCCTTCTGGTGCTTTTCTCCCGGCCAGGCCATGCTCCAGCTCAAGGAGCTGCAGGCAAGGGGTCCGGCGGGGCGTAGCTTGATCTGGGCCGAGGGTGGTGCCTGACTGAATGCCTTGCTTTCCCCTTGTTCAAATTTCTCACATCAGAGACACGGCCCTGACTCACCGCTCAAGCCTGGTGGAAGCGCCAGTCAAACGTCCCATGCAGCCACATGCTTTGCCTGTCTTCTCACATGCAGGTCAAGGCCATCATGCTAACGTCTGGGACCCTGTCCCCCCTGGCATCATTTGCAGCAGAGTTGTCCATTGTCTTTCCCCACCGCCTGGAGAACCCGCACGTCATCGACCCGTCCCAGGCGAGCCGTGCCAGTTGCAGCTGGGCGCTGAAGTGATCGGGTGCCTCCATGGAGGCCTGCTCTCCTGGGGGCCCTGGGGTACTGGATTGGGCGCGGGGCTCAGGCTCATGCTATATTCTGCATCTCTGGATCTACAACCCCCCCACCCCCCTCCCCCTGAATGTGTGCCGAGCTCCCCTGGCTCGTTTTCCTCTGAGTCTGACCCGTTCTCTCTCGCCTGCCACACCATCCTGCGCACAGGTCTGGGTTGGGTGCGTTCCGGTGGGTCCATCTGGGCACCCCCTCAACTCCTCCTTCCAGACCCGCGGCGATCTGCGGTACAGGTGCGGTACAGCATCGTGCCATGCAGAGTTGGGGAGAGAATGAGTGTTTTGGGCGAGGCGTACAGGAATCGGTCTGAGGAGTGGACGTGGCCACCATCCCCCGACGCCTAAAGCACAACTCCGTTTACGACAGGGAGGACCTCGGCAACTCCATAGTCAACTTTGCCCGGATTGTCCCTGACGGCCTGCTCGTCTTTTTCCCTTCCTATGGCCTCCTGGACAGCTGTGTGGAGGGCTGGAAGCTACCCAGCTCGGGCGGGACCACCATCTGGGAGAGGATCTGCCGGTGAGGAGCTGGATGCTGGGTGGAGTGGGAGGCGGGGAGGCATATGCAACAGGAGCCGGTAAATGCCACTTCACCAGAGCTGCCCGCCCAGGGTTGATTTCCCTGCCATGCCCGGCAAGAGCGCCATCCCCTGCTCGCCTCTGACCCTGCAGGCACAAGGCGCCGGTGGTGGAGCCTCGCGACTCTGCCCAGTTTGTGCTGGCGGTCCAGGATTTCCAGGCCAAACTGGATGGCCCAGGGACAGGCGGGGCTGTCCTCTTTGCCGTCTGCCGGTGGGGCGAGGTGGTGGTGAGGAGCAGGGTTTTGGGGTGCTCCAGAGGCTCCCCAGCTGCAGATGGGGGATCCTGGGTGGCGTGCAGTGCATGCTGTGCACATGCAGACCCCTCCACCAACCCCGGTCTTGGCATGCAGGGGCAAGGCCAGCGAGGGAATCGATTTCTCGGATCGCGCGGGACGGGCCGTCATCATCACCGGCATCCCATACGCCAACAAGGCAGATGCCAAGGTGTTTGTTTCACCCTGGAGGAAGCAGGGTGCTGGGGCAGGCCAGGCAGACGCACGGGCGGGAGGGGCTAGGGGGGGTTGCCTGAACAGGATTTTGCATGAGTCGAAGCCCCGTGTCGTGGGATTTCTGATGAGATCAGGGCATGGGAACTCCTGGCAGCGCCCTCTTCCCCTCCTTGACATCCTCCCTTGAGATCTGTGCTCACTCAGCACCCATCAACCTTCCAGGTCCGCCTCAAGCAAGAGGTGCTGAACGAGAGCCTGCGCGGTCGGGTGGGCGCGGCCAAGCGCCCCATCGGCATGCCGGGAGAAGCCTTTCGGGGCCCTGGGCGGCCTGAAGCGCTGTCCGGGGATCAGTGGTACGTTCAGCAGGCGGTGCGGGCGGTCAACCAGGCCATGGGACGAGTCATTCGACACAAGGATGACTACGGCGCCGTCATCCTCTGCGACGAGAGATTCAAGACGCCGGTGCGGGGGGAAATTTCTGGAAAGAGAGGCGCCTTGGCTTGTATGCATGCGGCTAGACAGGGGGAATCGGCGCCCGGGGGGGGGGGGTGGGGATGTGTCCCTTGGATGTGCCACCTCTAACAGGACTCCTTGGCCTGTCCACCCTCAACTCCCTCAGAACATGCGAAATCAGCTGTCCAAGTGGCTGAGGGAGCAGACAGTGGTCTTCCCCGACTACGGCAAGGCAGCGGGGTCTCTGACGACGTTCTTCCGTGCCAACGCCGGCCGCGCGAGAGAGCCTGCTGCCCAGGCAAGCGTGGAAATGGGGTGTCGGCCCGTGCTCTCAGCCCCCACACATGCGTACCACCATACTTGACAGCACACGCCAGGTAGTAGCCTCGTGAGTCGGGGGCACAGCACTCTGAACCCCACTCAGCTTTCCTACAATGCGCTCCGATGCATGCAGACCCAGCGGGAGCCTGCCGCCGCACAGCCCTTTGCGAGCGCAGTCACCGGCGGCGCACCCCGGCCCGGAGAGGTGGCCGTGCAGCAAGCAAAGCCAGGGCCCTTGCTGGCCAGCCTGCCGACCGCCATGGACCTGGCCGGCATCACCGCCTCCCTGCTGGGCGGCGCGAGTGGGGGCGGGGCGGTGCCGGCGCGGCGGCCGGGGGATGCCGGCGGCCCGGGCCTCCTCCAGGCGCTGGACCGTGGGACTGGCGCGCCGACAGAGCAGCCGGCCGCCGCTCGTCGCACGGCTGAGCGGTCGGTGCGGGACGAGCTGCCTGGGTCAGGCCACGCGGTAGAGGGGCTGCCAGATGGCGACCCGTCGAGACCGGGGACATCACAGGCCTTGCCCCCCATGCGGCAGCGCACTGACGATGGGCCGGCCGCCAAGCCCTGGCAAAGGTACGGCGTGATCGTACCCGATCGGCAGTCCCCCCCTTCCCCGCTCAGCGCATGTGCATGCTGTCTAAGCACCGCTGGCTGGCGTCTGCACCTCTCATCCCCTTCCTCCACCCCCCGCACCCCGGCAGAGCGAGCACCGCGCGCCCCACCGCGGCTCGAGTGGAAAGCGGGGCGCCCGACGAGGCAGAACCTTCCCAGGCGGGTGACACAGGCGCTGTGGTCGGCACAACGGGGCTTTCTGATGGCAGGAGTGGCGCAGATGGGTCGATCAGCCAGCAACCACACTCCGCCGCCCAGCCGTCGGGACCAGGGCCCCCTCCAGATCCCACCAGGCCGGCGCCCCACGGGACCTCCGCCACGCTCCCCTCCCGGGAACTGACAGTCAAGGAGTACATGGCCCAGCTCAAGGCCGGCCTTGCCCCCGTGAGTGCCTGAGATTGCGAAGAAATGCTGTGGGGGGGATGTTCACTCGGGAATGCATTGGACACACCCGCACCCACCACATGGATCTGGACCCCGAAATGCGTCGCCAGCCACACATCCAGCTCACCCCCTTTTCCCCACCACAGGAGCTCTTCCGGCGCATCAACGCCGCGCTGCAGGCCTACCAGGCCAGCCGGGACAGGGAGGCCCTGGTGGCCAGCGTGATCGCTACGCTCGACCGGCCCGAGCAATTCGCCCTGCTGGCGGGATTCTCCCTCTTCCTACCCAAGGCCGAGCGGGCCGGCTTTAGGAACCGCATCGGGTGAGCAGCGGCTCGTGGCGGGTCCTGCCCTGCCCTCTGCAGCGAATCGGGAGCGCGAGCTCCCACCCTGGGGCAAGACTGCTCCTGGAAAGCCAGCATTTCACCCCTCCTCACATCGCCATCCCTCGCAGGCCGGCCCCCAGCGCAGACTCGGCCTGGGCGGTGCCGGGCGATGGAGAACGCCTTCCCCTGCATGACGGGCCGTCACCGCTTGGGTCATCGGTCGCTCCGGCACGCCAGACGGTAGGGAAGTCCGTGCTAGGAAGACCAGCCCAGCCGTCCAGTCGCCGCGGCGGCGGCGGCGCCCAGGGTGCATCGCTTCCCCCTCAGGTGGAGAGGCTGCAGCCGGGGCCGGGGCGCGCGACGCCAGTCACACAACAGCCCGCGCCGCTCATGCCCGGGCCCGATGGTCGTGCGACGGTTGGTGCCCCAACAACAGGGCCTCGCTCCTCGGCCAGGCCTCGGGTGGCCCTGGCCAACGCGACCAACGCGGCCAGACCGGGACTGGGAAGTGGCACTGCCGCCGGGTGTAAGGTGCCGGCGTGGTCTGGCGGGGCGGAGCCTGCGCCCGGCCGAGCAGCCCCCGCTCGACGCCCTGTTGGCGCAGGCGCGCCCGCGCCAACTCCCCCTTGCTCTATTTGCGGCAAGGTCCCCATGAGCTCGGCCTACGAGGCCTCCTGCGGCTACCTGGCCTGCTATGCCTGCTGGCTAGGGGCCCTGGCCAAGTTCAAGTGCCCCACGTGCGGCAAGGGGGTGCGCAAGTCGCACCTGCTCCCGAAACACTTTGTCTGACGCGCGGCGAAGAAAAGGAGGTTGTGGCTGGCTCAAAGCAGGCCGCTGCGCCTCCTTTCCAGCATCTCACGACATACGCCACCTGACACTGCAGCGTCTGTATGTACAACAACAATCAAATTGCAAAACACGGGATCGACTTCTACAGTCACAGCCCCTCAAAGGAGGCAGGGTCTGTGACGGGACTTGGCACATGTCAGGGCTAGGGACTGAAAAGGTACAGAGAGCCGGCGGTGCTCACCCCATGGGGGGTGGCCAAGGCAAAGGGCCAATCTATGGAACAGCAAAGTGTGTGGTGGTTGCCAGTCAGCTCGGCACGGGGCCTCGCAACTGCAGCTGCTGCGGGGCCATCAAGTATGCAGTGCAAGAATGTATTCTACAGCGAACCAGCACCACGGGGAGAGGTCTCGCTTGCTGGTACACGTTGCTACGCGCCATGCACAGCCCTGGCGGCGCTTGCAAACGGTCGCGGGGTCCCTTCATCGGCAGGACCCCCATCCAGCCGTTAGTGCTGCGGCTGGTGCTGGCCCTGCCCCTCCCCCGCCAGGAGCAGCGAGGACGGCGGCCAGGAGAGCGCGACCGGCTGGACTGGGTCCCTCGCGTAGCGGCCTGCAGGGATTTTTTTTTTGGGAAGACTGGGCCAGGAGACTTATAAGGGAGTAGACAGAGCGTCAGGGCATTTAATCCGCCACCCCCAACAAACTCCTCACTCCTCAACATCACACACACTCACCGCCTATGGGCTTGGGGTGGGTGATGATGCGCAGCGGCGGGTGCCCCAGCGCGCTGAGCAGCTCCTCATGCGGCCCCGGGAACAGGCTGGCGGAGGCGGCCGGAGAGGGCGACGCCCCGGACACCGGCTCCTGGCTGGAGGCGGACTGGCCCGGGCCTCTGCCCGCGAGGCGGGGGGGCGAGGGGTGCGGCGGGGGGTAGCCGGCCCGGGCCGGGGAGCGCAGGCCTTGCGGGTGCGGCGGGTACTGCGGCGGGTACTGCGGCGGGTACTGCGGTAGATCGTGGGGTTCCTGCGCCGCCGCCGCCCAGCCGGCGCCGGCCTGCAGGCGCCCGAAGGCTGGGTGGGCGCGCGGCTCGGCCCCCGTGTCGGCGAAGCGCGGGGAGGTGACCGAGACGCCGCCGTCGGCGTCCCGCGTCTCCACTGCGCGAGTGGCCAGGCCCCGCCAGCCCGCGCCCGGCTCCTGCGTGGCGGCGGCGGCGGCGGCGAG
>NW_011934319.1:90838-95874 GCF_000733215.1 Auxenochlorella protothecoides
GGTCAAGATGGTAGGAGGGGTCGAGCGATGGGCGCGGCCAGAGCATGTGTTTGGTCCCTTGTGGCAGACAGGATCCGACAACGCCCCTCGTCATCGTGGTTCTTGCCAAGGCCCCTCCCTGCATGCAACCTCTCAACCGCTCTACAAAGAGCGGCAGCCTGAGGATGGGAGATGACCTGGCCTCCCCCCCATCCCCCCCCCCCCTCCCCCCGCTCAGCACCTTCCACGTCGTCCAGATTCAAACGATCTCCCACCAGCCGCTCGATGAGCGACACGCGCGCCGCCTCGTCGCCGCCGACCCGCGCCGCCACCGGGCGCGACGGCGCCAGCCCCTCGCTCTCCTCCGCCGAATCCGGCGCGTGGCGACCGGGCCAGGCCCGGCTCTCGCTCTCCAGGTCGCTGGCGTCGCTGTCCAGCGCGGCGGCCGCCGCCGTGCGCCGCCGTGACGGCGGCCGTGCGGGCGGCGCCGCCGCCGGCGAGACGGCCGGCGGCGCGGAGGCGGTCGGCTGGGGCGGGGAGTGCTGGCCGGCGCCGATCCCAGCGATGACGGGCGGCTGGGTCCGGGTGGAAAGCGCGTTCGACCCCGGCGCCGCGCGTGCCGGCGCGGCCACCAGCTCCACGGGCCGGTGCCGGCCGTGGTTCTTGTAGTAGATGCCGCAGGCGTTGCACATCAGCATGTTGGCCTGGCGGTCCTTGCGCCACAGCGGCGTGGTCTGTGTGGAGTGGATGCAATGGGTCGTGTGCGGAGGACTTCCAGGGGGCTCGATGGGCCTGAGAAGGCGGGCCACCCACACCCTCGCAGCACCCTCCTGCATGGCCAAGAAATCACCGCGCAGGATGGAGTCAGGTCGTCCCGCACGTGCAGTGACCCACCAGCCCACCCACCCCGTCCACCCACCGTGGTCCCGCAGTTCTCGCAGGTCTTGACCCCCGGCGAGGCGGCCCCCGGCGAGCGCAGCGGCGAGGCCGCCGGCGTGGCGTGCGCGCTGCCGGGCCTGGGCGCCGGGGACGTGCCGCGCCGCCCCGCCCCTGCCCGCCGCTGCGGCGGCGTCGGCACCGTGCCCGGGGGCGGGAGCAGGGCTGGGTCGGCCTGCAGCGCAGCCAGCACGGCGCGCATGCCGTCCAGCGGCACGCCGCCCGCGGCGCCGGCGGCGGGCGGGTAGAATAGCCCCGAGGCGGCGTCGTGGGCCCAGCCCGCGCCCTCCAGCTGCGGCCAGACGCTGTCCCAGAACACGGCCTTGAGCGGCAAGCTCGTGGCCACCAGGCTGTCCACCGCGCGCGGGCTGAGCAGAAAGCCCGGGTCGCCGGGGTCCTCGGCCGCCACGCCTGCGGCCTCCACGCCTCGCACAAACGCATCGCGCCCCGTCAGCGCCACCACCGCGGGGACGAAGACCTGCAGGGGCAGCGCGCGCCGGCCGTAGTCGTCGGCCGCGTGCTTGAGCATGCTCTGCCCCGCCGCGTCCAGGCGCCCCGCTGATTCATGTTCGAGGAGGAGGGGTTAATGTGACCAAGGAGAACATTACTTTCATCGAGCAGCCTAGACGTGCATGCATGCGAGGGCTGGGTGCAGGCTCTCAGAAGGCCCAGGAGTGCCCAAGGAGAGCAGCCACAGGGATGGGCCTCCTGCCCCATACACATCCTGCAGGGCGAGCGTGTGACGGACTCCAGACATCCGTGGGTCATCCAGCCCCGCTCTCTCCTCACCGGCCGCGAGGGTGGGGAGGATGGCGGTGACCAGCTTGCGCCCACGCAGCAGCTCATCGCCGGTGTGCCCGCTGCGGTATAGCTGCCTGTACCGCTTCCCCACCACGCTGTGCTTGAACACCTTGTAGTAAAAGACCACGCATTCGGCCTCCTGCGATGATGGGAAGGGAGAGGGGCCGCGGGGTGACGGGTTGGCGGCGGCTCCGCCAGCTGCTGGGTCCCTAATTTCTGGGAAGTGATCACGCAATCCGGGGGACCCCCCCGGGGGAAGGGGTGTCGTGAGACGCGCAACGTCCTCGCGAGCAGGTTCTCCAGGCCCTCACCGAGCGTTGGACCAGCTTGGAAACCGCCCTAAAATCTCGATCAAACAGTTTCATGGCCAGGTTGAAGGCCGCGACGTCTGCTGCGCTGAAGGTGGGTAGTGGGTGCCAGTCGGAGGTCGCCAGGGCCTCGGCCCAGAAACTAGGGGGGATGGGGCCATCGGGGGCCCCAGGACCCGGCAGCTCCTCGATTTGGTACTGGGGCCCCAACCGCACGTCCGTGGAGGCCTCATCGGCGTGCAGCAAGGCGAAGACGTCGGAGCGCCAGAGGGAGCCCCTGGGGCTAAGCAGCCCATCTGGCTCGTCCATGGCTTGCAGGCCGTCGAGCGTGCGAATGGGAGCAGAAACAAATGCAGCGATGCAGGGATGGCGCTCAGGGGTGGGATCCGGGTTGATGAGGAGAGGCCGTGATGGGAGCCTGCTCCGGCAAGCCCTGAGGTGCGCACCAGGGTTTACCCGCCCGCAAAACCCCAGCGCGCCAGCGCCCCTCGGAATTTCTCTCGTACTCCCATGGCTCTGCAGCAGTCTCCCCAAGGTCGGTCATCGAGTTGGAATTTCAGGGGCGGGCTTGTGGTTTCCAAGCCTCGCGCAGGACAAGGGGGAAGGGAGGGGCGGGGAGGGTCACCCGCCGGCGTCTCGGACCAGGTACAGGGCTTGTGGGGCAGGGCAAGGGATCTTGTGGGACTGGCGGGGGATCTTGGGGCCAGGCAGGGATTCTTGGAGCCAGGCAGGGGTGTAGGGTGGTGCAATTGTGCGGGGCAATGGGGGTGCATGCGAGCCTCAAAGAACATGCAGGGTATGGGACGGCAGCCGGGGGGATGCCAGCGTCCGCAGCGCCTGAAGTCGCAGCCATTTCCTGTACGCCGCTCCCAATGGAGCGCCCGCGCCGCGCTGCCTCGACCCCACCTCCACATCGCGGCCCGGCCCGCCTCCTCCCCCGGCTCGCCGCCCGCCGTGCCCAGCCCTGCCGCTCAGGAGACGTGGCGGACCTGCACGGAGCGGTGCTGCTGGCTGGTGCGCTGGATGTCGGACACCACCACCACCAGGTCCTTGGCGGCCACCAGGTTGCGGCGCTTGAGCAGCTCAAAGGTGCGCGTCACGTTGGTCTCCGGATCGTCCTCGAAGCGGACGAGGAAAGGGATGACGCCCCAGCGCAGGTTCAGGCGCTGCCTCACCTCCTGGCTGTCGGTGAAGGCGAAGATGGGGCAGTCGGGGCGGTAGCGCGACAGCCAGGAGGCGTTGACGCCGCGGCGCGTGAACACGAAGATGGCGGCGGCGCCCAGGTTGTCGGCCATGGAGGCGGCCGAGGCGCAGACCTCCTCCCCGATGCGCGCGTCCAGGGACCCCGCGATGCGCGGCAGCGCAATGGCACCCGACCCCTCCTCCCGGCACCAGCCCTCGATGCGCGCGGCCACGATGCGCAGCACCTCCAGCGCCTTTTGCGGGAACAGCCCCGCCGCGGACTCGCCCGACAGCATCAGCGCGTCGGCGCGCTGGCGCACCACGTCGGCGATGTCGCTCACCTCGGCGCGCGTGGGCGTGGGCAGCTCGTGCATGGACTGGAGCAGGTGGGAGGCCACGATTACCGGCTTGCCCGCCTGCCGGCAGCGCAGGACCACCTCTTTCTGCACGGAGGGCACGTCCTCCAGGCGGATCTGGGCGCCCAGGTCGCCGCGCGCGACCATGACGCCGTCGGCCGCGTCCACGATTTCGGCCAGGTTGGGGATGGAGTCGGGGGACTCCACCTTGGCGATGACGTCGATGTCGCGCGCCGAACGGCTCTGGATGTAGGACTTGAGGTTGTTGATCACATCCGCCGACTTGACAAAGGACACCGCGATGAAGTCCACGCCCTGCTGCACCGCAAAGTCCACATCAACCCAGTCCTTGGCGGAGAGGACGGGGAGCATGGCGTTCTTGGCGCGCACGGGCCGGCCACCGCGGCGGAAGGTCAGGTTGGCGCGGGACAGCACCAGGCCGGGGTCCACCACGCGGCAGTACACATCGGGGCCGGCCTTGCCCTCCACCTCCAGGGACACCATGCCGCCGTCGATCACAATCTCGTCGCCCACCTGCAGGATTTTTTTTTTTGGGGGGGGGGGCAGGATTGGTATTGGTATCATGAAATTGCGATCGCTTGCCAGGGACTGCGCTCAGCACTCCAGGTCGCCACCAGCCTCCCACAGAGTCGACACCGCAAGGTCCTTCCCTCACCCTCACCTGCACGTCCTCGGCAAAGGCGTCGTAGGACACGGCGATGGCGGCGTCGTCGCCCAGGCTGGCGGCCGGGTCGCGCACGGTGAACACCAGCTCCTGCCCCGTCTCAGCCTTGAGCGGGGCGGCCATCTCCATGATGTGCACCTCGCTACCCTGCGTGTCCATCATGATGGCCACGGAGTAGCCCTTCTCCTTGTTCAGGGCGCGAATGTGGGAAATGATCTCCGCGTGCCAGGCGTGCGAGCCGTGGGACATGTTCAGCCGGGCCACGTTCATGCCGTTGCTGGCCATGGCGTCCAGCATCTCCTTGGACTCGCAGGCCGGGCCGATGGTGGCGATCAGCTTGGTGCGCCGTGTGGAGCGGAAGCCTGGTGCAGAAGCATGTTGGGTTGGGGGGTTGAGAACGTGCTGGGGCCGCTCGCTCATAGGGGGCCTGGAGTGCCCAGAGCAAGCGAGTCGGTGCTCCGGCTAGGCCGACCCATCCACACCCACTCGCCCCGATCCCTGCGCAGATGGGACTCCCGTACACACCACACATGCACACATCCCACCATTGCTGCTCAGCTCCTGCTCCAGCACGCTGTCGACCTCGATCTCGGGGGTGCGGGAGGTGGTCAGGGGGGTTGCGACGTCTGCCACTGCCACGCTGGAAGAGCCCGCCTTGCGGGGTTTCCGCCCGTTGCCCTTTGTGTTGGAGCTGGCAAACACGCGGGCGGGGTGCAGGCTGGAGCGGTGGCTGGCAGGCAGCGCGGCCGGTCGGGCCACCCCGGCACGGGCGAGGGCTGCCGACAGTGG
>NW_011934319.1:96888-108467 GCF_000733215.1 Auxenochlorella protothecoides
TGCGCGGTGGGTCGATCAAAACTTGGTGCGCTGTCATCACTTGATGCGCTACTGGATCTCAATCGGCCGGAGAGCCTGCGGGTGGGTGGTACTTGAAGCTGGCAGATGGCTGAAGCAGGCGGGACGCCCCCCGAATCACGCCTTCCGTGAGCGTGGGTGATGCCCTGCTGAATGGGTCCGCAGGCTAGGGTTTAACCGCGGCTTCTGTTCCCTTTCACTACTCTGGCCTGTCCTCTTCTACCTTATGCTAACAGTGTCGAGATGGGGGGGCATCAGCCTCACGGCGTGGGTGTGAGTTCAGCCAGTGGTGCTGAAGGGCTGCATGAGTGTCGGGGCCGGTGGCGCCCGATCTCAGACATCCAGCAGCAGGCGGCGGGGGTCCTCGATGACCTCCTTGATGCGCTTGAGGAAGGTGACCGCCTCGCGCCCGTCGATGAGGCGGTGGTCGTAAGTCAGTGCCAGGTACATGAGAGGCCTGAAGTTCAGGTGGGTAGAGGATTGGCTGGAGGGGAGCCAGCTGAGGGGGGCGTGCAGCGCAGTAACCAAGGGGTGTGGTCTCTAAAGAATGCTTCCCCGTCCTCCTCATGCCATGGGGCTGAAGATGCCGCCCCTCATCGCACCCCTCCCTGGCCACATACATGTGAGTAGCGCCCCCCAGCCTATCAGCATCAGTCCCCAAGTCCAAAAGTTGCATGGTGACGGGACCCCCCCTCCTCACCCACCCCAAGAACACACCCTCACGCGCGCACCTGGCGACGATCTGGCCGTCGACGACCGCGGGCTTCATGTTGGTGGCGTGCATGCCCAGGATGGCGGACTGCGGCGGGTTGATGATGGGCGTGGAGAGCATGGAGCCAAACACGCCGCCGTTGGAGATGGTGAAGGTGCCGCCCGCCATCTCGTCGATGGACAGCGCGCCGTCCCGCGCCTTCTTCCCCAGCTCGTTGATGGTCTTCTCCACCGTGGCAAAGCTCATGGCATCCACATTGCGCAGCACCGGCACCACCAGCCCCTTGGGCGTGGCCACCGCCACCGAGATGTCGTAATAGTCGCGGTAGATGATGTCGCCGCCGTCGATCACCGCATTCACCGCCGGCACCGTCTCCAGCGCGTTGGCCGCCGCCTTGACGAAGGCGGACATGAAGCCCAGCTTGACGCCGTGCTTCTCCAGGAAGGCGTCCTTGTGGGCCTTGCGCAGGTCCATCAGCGCGGTCATGTCGACCTCGTTGAAGGTGGTCAGCAGCGCGTACGTGTTCTGCGCGTTCTTCAGGCGCTCCGCCACGCGGGCTCGCAGGCGCGTCATCTTCACCCGGCGCTCGGGGCGGGGGCCGGAGGAGAGGGGGGCGCCGCCGGGAGCGGCGGCCGGCTTAGAAGCGGGCTCAGGCTTCTTGGGCGGGGGGGAGGCCTTTTTCGGCTCCTCCTTCTTTGTCTCCTCCTTCTTGGGCGCCTCCTTCTTGGGCACCTCCTCCTTTGGCGCCTCCTCCTTGGGCGCCTCCTCCTTCTTGGCGGGGGCGGCACCGCCCTCACTCTCCTCAATCACCGCAAAGAGCTGGCCCACGGTGACCGTGTCGCCCTCCGCCGCCTTGTACTCCTTGACCACGCCCGGGGTCTTGTTGGGGTACTTGATGTCCATGGAGACCTTGTCGGTGTCCAGCGTGGCTAGCACGGAGTCCTCCTCCACCGTCTCGCCTGGTTAAGCGAGGAGGGTCAAGGGGTTGGAACTGCGAGACAGGCCTTGCATCATGTGTGTACAAAGGTGGCGTTTGATTTCAGTCTTTGTGATCATCCAGAAAACAAGATCCATGACCAAGCTAAAGTAAAGGAAGACAGCCTTCCCCAGGAGACCATCCCGCCCTCCAAAGTACCTGGCTGGGCCAGGATGGTGGCGACGGTTCCCTCGGTGATGGACTCTCCCATGCTGGGAACCTCCACCTCCACGGTCTTCCAGGCTGCAGGCGTGCTGGAGATGCAGCGAACAGCCGGCACCCAGCTGGCTGTCGTGGGCAGGGCCCGGAGGCTAAAACCCACAGACGGCACGCCATGTAGGCCTGGTCAAGAGGAAAGTTAAGGAATTCATAAACATAAAGATGGCAAGTCAACGACCGGCGACCGAGGGATGTGTGGAATGGTCGAACTCACTTGAGAAAGCCGCGGCATCGCTCCTCAACAACCCCCAAACACATGCAGCTGCACCGGTCTGCGAGATGTTGTGGGGTAAATTTTAGTATCGGGGATCTATTTCATCGATCGCAGGCTGGTCGTGCACTCCATGCTTGGGGTTGGGGCCCCACCTGCTGGCTGGGTCTGCTTCGCCCAAGGGCGCGGAGGGCGGCCAGGGCCCCCCTCCGCCCGGAGAGGCCTAAAGCTGAGACTACCATCCTAGGCGCATATCAATCCAGGATGTTTGTCTCAGAGTGGGCCACGGGTTTCTCCCCTTGCTCACCACATATTCCCTTCTGACTTAGTCACACTCTCACTCCTTAGCACGTGCGCAGCAGCAGCGGGGTGCCCCACACGGCACGGTTTCAGCTGGGCGCGAGCTCTCGGGGAAGACCATCAGCGCTGCTGGGTGCTCTGACAGATGATCAGTGCAGGATGTCTTGAATCATCTGATTGATCCTGGATAAATTATAGGGTAGCGAGTGCCCGGCAGAGTCAGTTCCTGGCTCCGGTAAAGAGGCGGAGAACCGACACCCCAGTGTTACGGGACTGGGTAGAGGTGGACACCTTCGGCCATGGATCTAGTGGTGGCAAACTGTCCTTCCCAGGTGAGATGCTTCGACGCGGTCGGCACATTCACGAGATCATGCTTGCTGTAACTGCTGCCCGCAAGATCACTCCAGCACACACCTCCGCCCCTCCCCACGGAGCAGGATCTGGCCAAGACAAACAAGGTGTTTGTGGCCCCGAGGACTCTGGCAAAAGGCACAGCCTATCTCGAGATATCCAGCTAGTGAGTCCTTTTTGTGGGTCAGTCGACATACCATGGCCTGGCAGCAGGCTCTTCGAGTTGTCAGCCGCGCACCTTCATCCACCCCTTGCACAGTGTCTTTCTGGCGGAGGAGGAGCCCAGCATGCAGCCGGGCAAGGTTGGCATGAATGCGATCCAGCGCAGGGTCATCCGGGCGAGCTCAGGGGACACCGTGGCGGCCCAGCCCTTCACCCCCCCTGGGACCCACTTTGGTGCGGTGCTCCTCAACGCCGAGCTGGAGCCCATCTCGCGACGCGGGGGGGAGGTAGACCTGCCTGCGCCCGAGGTGGAGACCCACATCCAGTCCAGATTTGCAGACCAGGTGACGAGTGCATGCCGAAGAGAGTTGCTTGTTGCTTGTGGAGCAACGAGTTCAGGCTGTGGAGTGGCCTCTGGATAGGAATCTATTGAATCAATGGCTGCATCTCGATGCTGGAGTGGTTCTACCCCATAAGGCCTCCATGCTATACGTATGGAGACTGTCTCAGTCCCATGGCTGTCCAAGCCATCCGCCTGTGTGCTTGCCAGCAGGACACTGCCATCACCCCACCCCCTCACAGGTCTTCACATCGGGTCAGGAGCTGACCTTTGAGTTCCAGGGCCTCAACTACCTGCTGAGAGTCAGCACGCTGACCGTAGTGGTGCCAGGGGGGGAGCAGCAGACTGTGCCGCGGGCCATGCTGTCCCTGGCCACCAGCTGCGTGTTTGAAACAAGAAAGGGGAGCGGCATCAAGATTGTGGGCCAGAAGAGGTGGGGCGGGCGGCTTTGGATCAGCGCCGCGTGCATTACTGGCTGCACTTGGCAGGATCTCTCGAATGGATTCCAGCTCGTCAGGAGTGTAGTACATGCCTGGTTGCGTGTCCATGATGATTGTGGCACAGCTCCACACTCCCCCATCACACCCCTCGCCCCCCAGCATCATGACCTCCCAGCTGTTCAAGCAGCGCGAGGTGTCCTTTGAGAAGCTGGGTATCGGAGGCCTGGATTCCCAGTTCCGGGAGATGTTCAGGTCTGGCAGATGGGCACTGGGGGAGGAGGCAGCAGTATCCCGTGAAGTGAGCATGAGGAGGGTTCTGCTTTTCAGGCTGCAAGGTTGTTAAGACTCACTGTATGCAATGGTTGAGAGGATGTGCATCCTTGGCTGTATCCTTTGTCTCCTCATCACGGCCAGCTCCCCTCTACACCACCAGGCGAGCATTCGAGTCCCGGCGCCTCCCCCCCTCGGTTGTGGAGCGGCTGGGGATCAAACACCGGAAAGGCATCCTGCTCTATGGGCCGCCAGGTGAGATGCTTGGTAGAGTGTGGGCCGATCATCTCTTGCATTCTCAGCATGGTGCTGGGGTGACGTCCAAGCTGGCGGCAATAATGTGGAGGGGAAGGGTTTTGTGCACGGCTGGAAATGCACATTTGCAGGCCCCAGAATATGCACGCCTGGCACCCCCATCTCAGGCACGGGGAAGACGCTGATTGCCCGGCAGCTGGGCATGATGCTGAACGGCAAGGAGCCCAAGGTGGTGAACGGGCCTGAGGTGCTCAACAAGTATGTGGGGGCCTCAGAAGAGAACATCCGGAATCTCTTCAAGGTAAGGCGTGAGCGTTGGTATGAAGGGCAGGGTTGGGGGGAGCTTCAAATACGGATGCTGAGTCTGGGCAAGCAGCCATGGGGGGTGGGGTGGGGGTGCACACAGCGACCTTGTGCTGGATTAACGGAAATGCAGGAGCTAAAGGAGGATGTGGTTCCCAACCCAAGGACTCAACGCGAGTACTTACATCAGTAAAATCTAAACCTACCGTGCACAGGACGCCGAGGAAGACTACCTGAAGAACGGGGACGATTCCGAGCTGCATGTCATCATCTTTGACGAGATAGACGCCATTTGCAAGGTGGGACATGCCACCTGCGCTTCCCTCCACAAGGGATACCCACTTCTTGCTGAGGTTGCCAAGCGATCTTTGTTCCGTCATGGAGTTCGGACCGCAAACTTCTTCATCCGCTGACTCCGTCGCCGTCACGGGCGCCACCACCTCCAATTCACCCCTGCCTCTCTCCATCCATCCTCTGCAGTCTCGCGGCAGCGTGCGGGACGGGTCAGGCGTGCACGACACCATCGTCAACCAGCTGCTGACCAAGATCGACGGCGTGAACGCGCTGAACAACATACTGGTGATTGGGATGACCAACCGCCTGGAGCTCTTGGACGAGGCCTTGCTGCGTGAGGGGCGGCTGGACGTCCACATGGAGATCGGCCTGCCAGATGAGAACGGCCGCCTCCAGATCCTCAAGGTGAGGAGTCGTGTTGTGGGGATGGTGAATGAGGACATCAAGCAGGGTGCACATACCCATGAAATCGACGGGGGAGGTTGTGCTTTGTGTGCACGGAAACACATGGGCAGCCTGTCTCCCTGCTGACTCAATTCTGTGGTACGCCTCTACGCCCTTCTGTCTCATGCTACTGCACGCCCCTGACACACAGATTCACACCAGGAACATGAGCGAGCACGGCTTCCTGGCAGGGGACGTGGATCTCGCTGAGCTGGCGCACCGCACCCAAAACTACAGGTGGAAAATTGGGTGGCAGGGTTCAGGCCGCACATTGCTCGGGAAGGGGAGAGGCTGGGGCGCCATGCTCTGGAGTGCATTGGAGCGGCACCTGCAGCTGTGATGGAAGAGTCCATGCACCAATTACCCCTATTACTTTGACCTCGCCCCCACCCCCCCTGCTGCAGTGGCGCCGAATTAGAGGGGTTGGTACGTTCCGCAACTTCTTTTGCGCTGGACCGCGAGACCGACATGGCCGACTTGTCCAAGCCGGTGGTGGAGGAGAACATCCGCGTCACGCGCGCCGACTTCCTGCGCGCCCTGGACGAGGTGAGGCCCTCCTACGGCGCCGCCACCGAGACGCTGGAGCAGTACCGACCGGGCGGAATGCTGGACATCGGGCCGCAGTACCACGCCACCCTGGCGGAGCTGCAGCAGCTGCTGGAAAGCGTGGAGCAGCAGGAGGCGGTGCCCCTCTCCGCCGCCCTGCTCTGGGGCGACAGCGGAACGGGGAAAACGGGTGAGGCTCGGTGTGCATGGCTGGGGTGGTGCATGGTTGGGGTGGTGCTGGCATGAGCTATTGCCTATTGCTGTGGGCTGGGTGACGAGGGAACAAGGGCGATTGGGGTGAGCCCTTTGAGAGGCTGCGACTCTGGCCGTTTGTCACTGGCATGCACGCTGCGCTGTGGGCAGGGTATCGTCATGCTCGTCCCCCTCCAATTCCTCCCACACCTTTGCAGCCCTGGCCTCCACCCTGGCCATCGACAGCGGGTTTCCCTTTGTCAAGGTGGTGACCACCGACTCCATGGTGGGGTATTCGGACGCCGCCCGCTGCTCCCAGATCACCAAGGTCTTCGAGGAGGCCTACAGGGTGGGCGAGGCGGGAGGAGCATGGGGTCAAAGAGGAGTGAGGGCTGACCCAGGGGGAGTCTCGCATCTCGTTCCTGCATCAGGCATTGGGCACAGGGCCTCTCAAGTCCTCCTCCTCTCTCCATCCCCCCTCCTGCACCCCCAAAGTCGCCGCTGTCGCTGATCGTGCTGGACGACATCGAGAACCTGTTGGCCTATCGCAGCGTGGGCCTGCGGTATGCCGACGCCGTGCTCAGCGTGCTGATTGAGTCGCTGAAGAAGCTGCCACCCCCCGGGCACCACCTGTTTGTCATCGGCACCACCAGCAACAAGGAGATGATGCAGGTGTTGATGAGAGCGGGATTCGGTGTGGGAGGGGGTGACAGGTTCAACAGCGTGTGTCCCGTAGTCAAGCACAAGGAGATGTGGCCTGCCATCACGTCGCTCTGCTGTTCTCGCCCAAGCAAGGGTTCACAGCATCTTGAGCGCGACCCCAAATCTCCCCCTCTGCTGCCAGACCCTGGGCCTCAGCAAGTACTTCCAGCTGGAGCTAGAGGTGCCCCCACTGGACTCCACCGCCGTGCAGATGGTCCTGGCGGCGAGCGGCGCGCCACGCGGTGTGGACGTGAGTGGGGTGGGGCATTGCTCGCTGCGTGGGTGCTTGGTTGTGAGAGGGATGAAGAGGACGATGCCGTGTTGGCCCGGCAGTGTTGTCCGCTGCACGTATTCCCAAAGTCATCCTGATGCTCTGACGCATCTGGTTTGATGCAAGCACCATCATCTCCCCTCTTAACACCTCCGCTCCTTCCAGTTCTCCGCGGCGGCCGAGACCCTGTACGGCGAAAGGGTCCCCATCAAGGACCTGCTCTTCGCCCTGCATGTGTCTGCACAGGGTCTGGCCCCCGGCGAGACTACCGTCTCGGCCTCGGCCTTCCAGAGGGTGTGGGCCCGCATCGCCAAAGCAGAGGCATGATGTGCGCGTGCTGTATGTTGGATGTGGACTGCTGTAACACCGAGGTTCTTCTCAGCAGGGAGCCCTGATGGGCTTGTCCCCAGACAGCTGCAATGGAAACAGCAGCAAGAGCCAGCACTTCCCACTGGACCCATATTCCAAGAGCTGCAGAGAAGGTTACAATAAAGTATACTGTAAGCGGGAGACGCAGCGATATCAGTGCAGTGAGTCAATTTCATGTACAGGGCCACACAAGCTCGAGGGTCATCGACAGTCACACCTCCTCCCGTGCAATGGTGGCCGTCTTCGGGGTGCGCTCCCCGCCCGGCCTCCCCTTTGGCCGCTCGGCCTCTGCCTCGGCCGGCCGCGTCTTCTTCCGCCGCTGCCCTGTCGCCCCCGCCGCGTCCTCCTCCTCCGCCAGGCGCAGGGCCGCCATGCGCCGCGCGGCATAGACCTTGGTGATCCCCGCCAGCACCTCCTTCTCCGGCGCCTCGAAGGCCGCCAGCTGCCTGCCCAGTAGGCCCTCGATGGCCCTGACTAGTTCCACATCATACTGCGTCACGAAGCTCAGGGACCAGCCGGCACGCCCTGCGCGGGCCGTCCTGCCAACCCTGCAAAGATGGATTTGGTGAGGGGGGCCGAGCGGTGGCATCAGGGGCTGGTATGGCATGGAGGGGTGCACAGATTGTGCATCTACCCAGCCCTGCTGTGGACCCTTTGAGGAGGACCCTGAGGAGCAACCTACATGGCCATGAGGTCCAAAAAGAGGCCTTGCACGAACACTGTTGTGCACTCCAGGTGCAGTTGCACCCACACTTCAATACATCCACCACCCCACTACACACACGCTGCCCCCACACACGCACCTGTGCACGTAATCCCGCGCAAGGTGGGGCAGGTCGTAGTTGACCACCAGATCGACGTCGGGGATGTCCAGCCCGCGCGCGGCCACGTCGGTGGCAAGCAGCACAGGCACGACGCCCGCGCGGAACCTGTCCAGCGCCGCCACGCGGTCGCGCTGGGGCAGGCCGGAGTGCAGCGCCGCGGCCTTGATCCCCAGTTCGGCCAGGAGGTGCTGGAGCAGGGAGCAGTTGCGGCGCGTGGAGACAAAAACGATGGCGGAGCGCAGCTTCAGCGCCTCGAGCTGCTCCAAGAGGTACACCAGGTACACCTCCTTCACCTGTGCACGAGGAGGCAAAGGAGAAGTGTGTGCTGAGGTGCATACTGTAGCGCTGGGAGGGACATGGGTCCAACATGACCGAGCATGGGGCGCATGGGGTGGCTGCAAAGCCTCGGGCTCCTCACTCTTCCTCTGCATCAAGCCCACTCATGCCTCGACGCCAACCCAGCCTGGTTGGCCACGTGGGGCGACAGGCACGCCCCAGCCCCCGAGGAGGACTCTGATCAGGCTCCCCCACCCCCCCAAACGATTACCGACCTTCTGCGGTAGGAGCATGTACTCCTCCCTCAGCCGCGCGGCGGTCTGCAGCCCGGCGTAGGCCTCGTAGAAGAAGGCGTCGCGCAGGAGGTCGCGCTGCAGGCCCACCAGCGTGCGTGTCATGGTGGCACTGAAGAGCAGCGTCTGGCGCTCCTCCGGCAGCGCCGCCAACACCGTGGCCAGCTCCGGCTCGAAGCTGGCGTCCAGCATGCGGTCCGCCTCGTCCAGCACTAAGCAGCGCACGCGGGCCAGGCAGGCGGCCAGCCCGGGGTCCTGGGCAAGCAGCCCCGCCAGGCGCCCGGGCGTGGCCACCACCAGGTGCGGGCGCTGCGTTAGCGCGCGCGCCTGGGCCTGCCCGTCCACGCCGCCGATGATGACCGCGTCGCGCAGCGCGCCGCCGGACCCCAGCGCACGGAAGTGGTCGGCCAGCTGCAGCGCCAGCTCCCTGCGCGTGCATGAGAAGAGAGGGGGCGAAGGTTTGGTCTGGGAGGGACAAGGTATCAGCCTGGGGGAGGTAATGGGGGGGAGCGTGTGTGCGCCCTCAGCAGCGGTGTGCCAGCTCAGAATGCGAGGGTCGATCCTACACTCCTCAGGCCATCCTCCAACAAGCAAGAATCCATCTTCCCAGCCACCTGGTGGGCGTCAGGACCAGGGCAAAGACGCCAAAGGGGTCGCGCGCCAGCAGCTGCAGGATGGGCAGTGCAAAGGCTGCCGTCTTGCCCGTCCCGGTTTGGGACACCGCGATGACGTCCCGCCCAGCCAGGATGGCGGGGATGCAGGCACGCTGCACGGCGGTGGGCGACGGCATGCCCAGCCCGCGGCACACCCCCGCCATCCAGTCGGAGAGCCCCAGCGAGCGAAAGGTGGCGGTGTCGTCCTCACCCGCCTTGGCGCCACTGGGAGGCACCGACACCACTGCGGGGCGAGTCACGGTCTTGGGTAGTGCATTGTCTTCCTTCCTCGGTCTTGTCTTGAGCTTGGAAGGAGGCCGGGCGAAGAGGGCGATGCCGCCCTCTTCCACCATGTCCTCACAGGGCTTGTCGCTCGCCTGGGCTCTTCTTCAGGGGTTTACGCGATGGCAGGCAGGAGGTGTATGTGCAATGATTGTTCGGTATTCATTCTTGCAGTCCTTGTAGAAAGAACTTCGACTATACGTGAACGTGCATGCATGGCGCCTGCGCGCGCAGGCAGGTTGCTAGGGCGCGCCCTTCGTTAGAGGCTCTTCGTTAGAGACCCCCCCTGCATGCGCGTGACACCCCCCCTCGTTTCCCTCACTTGAGTTCGTGACGAGTTGCAAACTCCAGGCACCGAGGGAAGTGGGTGTTCCATAAAAAATGCAGACTGCGGTCTTATAGAAAGCAGAAACTGAAGAATATAACCACTGGCCGCCCGCAAATGCCGATACGGGATCCTGGTATCATGGGGAGGCGGAGGCGGCGAGGGGGATGCACCCCGAGGCTGAGCGGCAGTCTCACATCCGTTGTTTGGGGCAGGGGGATCCGATGGGCCCCGCCGCCCCCGGCGCCTCCCGCCCGCCCCCGGCACGCCAGCGGTGCCCCTCCATGGTCGTAGGGAGGGGCAGGCGCCGCCCTCCCGGAATCCCTCGCTTCACGTGACCGTCCTGCCGTAGGCGATGCCCGCGATGTAGAGGTCTTTCGCCCACTTTTCCTTGACGTGCTCTGAAGGGAAGGTGGAGGTGCGCAGCGTCTCCTGCGTCTCGTCGGGGATGACGCGGCGCGGGACGGAGAGCACAAAGGCGGCCTGGTCGGCGGTGGCCGCGCCGGCGGTGATGCGGTAGCCCAGGTCCCAGCGCCGGTGCACGCCCTCCGAGGGGTACTGGAAGTCCAGCTCCACCACCTGGTCCATGAAGCCGGCGCCGCGCGACATGACCACCGCCCACTGCCGTCGTCGTCATGGATGGGAGAGGGTGGTGAGGAGGGAGTGAAGGGCGACGTCGGGAGCAGGGAAGGGGGGCCCCTGCGTCAGCCACCCACCCTTTCACCCAATGAGCCTGCCCGCCCCCCCCTCCCCCCCCCCCAAAAAAAGGGACGGAAGTAAACCCCCCTTCCACACACCCTTTCCTCCCCTTCACAGCCACCCACCTGGGAGCCGGAGGTGGCCATGGCGGTGACGTGGAAAGCCTCCCTCCACTTCTTCTTGATCCACTCAAAGGGGAAGGAGTCGGAGATCTTGTACGACTGCTGTGTGAACTTGGTGCCCTTGCTCATGACCACCAGGGAGCTGAGGCTGCTGGACCCGGCGATGGCGGTGATGTAGTATCCGCGGTCCCACTGCTCCATGATCCAGTCCTTGGGCAGGAAGGCGGCGGGGGCCACGCGGTAGACCTGGTCCCCAAATCCGGTCCCCGCGTCCATGATGATGGCCCACAGCTCGCCCGCGGCGCAGACGCAGGAGATGTAGAGGCCGTCGGCGTAGCCCTTGGCCACGTGCACATCCAGGCGGTGGTTGGAGACGTTGTAGTGGTACCGCTGCTTCATCGGCGCGTGCTTGTTGTACACGCTGATCCACTGGCTGGCGGGG
This sequence comes from Auxenochlorella protothecoides, assembly GCF_000733215.1. Taxonomy (NCBI): domain Eukaryota; kingdom Viridiplantae; phylum Chlorophyta; class Trebouxiophyceae; order Chlorellales; family Chlorellaceae; genus Auxenochlorella; species Auxenochlorella protothecoides. The sequence continues at coordinate 108,180 of NW_011934319.1, forward strand.
TAGCCGAGGCGCACCTTCTTGCGCCGCACCGCGTCGTCCCGGAACTCCTCCATCTGCTCCCGCCCACGCTTCTGCCCCACGCGCACTGCGTTCTCCACCTGGATGGGGCGGGCGGCCGAGGGCGACCCCAGCAGCGGCTCGAACAGGCTGATCAGGGCCGCGTACATTGGCTCCTCGTCAAACTTCAGGTTCATCACCGACTCGGTGAAGATCTTGAAGGGCTCTGGCTTGTACCTGGGTTGGATGGAGTGGCAGGGGGGATGAGAGCATGCTGGGGCAGATCGCGGG